>NC_052065.1:31705887-31978864 GCF_903992535.2 Arvicola amphibius | reverse complement strand
TTCATTAGCCTGCTGCCTGCAGCAAGGTAGGCCATTTGTCAGTAAGCTGATTGGCCTGCAAGGGGAACTGAGAGTCTGCCAGAGGATCCATCATTCATTGGGGTGAGTGAATTGAATTCATTGGGATGAATTGAACTTCTAAAAGAAGACCCAAAGGGGATTATTTAGAGGAAGAAATGGGCAGGCGCCAATGCAAGAATTCCTCCAACAATTTGAAGAGCAACATGAAAGCACCAGAACCCAGCGAACTTATAAAAGGAGGACTTGAACACACTAATCAAGAAGAAGTAGAAAAAAATTGACTTTATGAAAGTAATAGAGTCCCTTAAACAGGAGGTGAAAAACTCCCTTAAGGAAATAGACGAGAAGAATAACAAAAAGTTTGAAGAATTGAGTAAATCCGTAAATGATATCCTAGGAAACCAAGAAAAAACAATCAAACAGATAAAGGAAACAGTGCAAGACTTGAAAACTGAAATGGAGGCAAGGAAGAAAACACAACCCGAGGGCCAGCTGGATATGGAAAATCTATGTAAACGAACAGAGACTACAGAAACAAGCATAACCAACAGAATACAAGAGATAGAAGAAAGAACCCCAGATTCTGAAGATACCATAGAGAAAATAATCGCACTGATCAAAGAAAACAGCAAATCCAACAAATTCTCATCACAAAACATTCAGGAAATCTGGGAGACAATAAAAAGACCAAACCTCAGAATAATAGGTGTAGAAGAAGGAGAAGAAATACAGCTCAATGGTCCAGAAAAAATATTTAATAAAATTATAGAAGAAAACTTCCCAAACCTAAAGAAAGATATTCCTATTAAGGTTCAAGAAGCTTACAGAACACCAAATAGACTGGATCAAAAAAAAAAAAAACCATCCCCTCGCCATATTATAATCAAAACACAAAACATACAGAATAAAGAAAGAATATTAAGAGCTGCAAAGGAAAAAGGTCAAGTAACATATAAAGGTAAACCTATCAGACAAACATCTGACTTCTCTATGGATACCATGAAAGCCAGAAGGTCCTGGATAGATGTTTTGCAGAAACTAAGAGACCATGGATGCAAGCCCAGATTACTATACCCAGCCAAGCTTTCATTCACTATAAATGGAGAAAACAAAATATTCCAGGATAAAAACAAATTTAAACAATACATAGCCACAAATCCAGCCTTACAGAAAGTAATAGAAGGAAATTCACAAACAAAGGAGTCCAGCATTGCCCAAAATAACTCAGACATCTAGCGACCCTTCACCAGCACATCTCAAAGAAAGGAAACACACAATCTCTACTACCAAATAAAAAATGACAACCGGAGTTAACATCCACTGGTCATTAATATCACTTAATATCAATGGACTCAATTCACCTATAAAAAGGCACAAGCTAAGAGATTGGATACGAAAACAGGATCCAACATTCTGCTGTTTACAAGAAAGACACCTCAACCACAAAGACAGACATCTACTCAGAGTAAAGGGTTGGGAAAAGGTTTATCAAGCAAATGGACCTAAGAAACAAGCCGGTGTGGCCATACTAATTTCTAACAAATTTGACTTCAAACTAAAATCAATCAGAAGAGATGGAAAGGGACACTTTATACTCATTACAGGAAAAATCTATGAGAATGAAGTCTCAATCCTGAATATCTATGCCCCTAATACAAAAGCACCCACTAATATAAAAGAAACATTACTAGCACTCAAGACAGCCATCAAACCAAACAGACTGATAGTGGGAGACTTCAACACTTCTCTTTCACCAATGGACAGGTCAATTCAACAGAAACCTAACAGAGAATTAAGAGACTTAATAGAGGTAATGAACCAAATGGATTTAACAGACATCTATGGAACATTCCACCCAAACAGGAAAGAATATACCTTCTTCTCTGCGGCTCATGGAACCTTTTCGAAAATTGACCACATACTCGGTAACAAAGCAAACTTCCACAGTTACAAAAACATATTAGTAACCACCTGCATCTTATCGGATCACCATGGATTAAAATTAGAATTCAACAACAATGTTACCCCCAGAAAGCCTACAAACTCATGGAAACTGAACAGTCAACTACCGAACCACACCTGGGTCAAGGAAGAAATAAAGAAAGAAATTAAAGTCTTTCTTGAATTTAATGAAAATAAAGACACAACATACTCAAACTTATGGGACACTATGAAAGCAGTGCTAAGAGGAAAATTCATAGCACTAAGTGCCCACTTAAAAAAGACGGAGAAAGCACACATTGGAGACTTAACAGCACACCTGAAAGCTTTAGAAAAGAAAGAAGCAGACTCACCTAGGAGGAGTAGAAGACTGGAAATTATCAAACTGAGGGCAGAAATCAACAAAATAGAAAGACAGAAAACAATCCAAAGAATCAATGAAACAAAAAGCTGGTTCATGGAGAAAATCAACAAGATTGACAAACCCCTAGCCAAATTAATCAAAGGACAGAGAGAGAACAAACAAATTAATAAGATCAGAAATGAAAAGGGGGACATAACCACAGACACAGAGGAAATTCAGAGAATCATTAGATCTTACTACAAAAGTATGCCACAAAATTGGAAAATGTAAAAGAAATGGACACTTTTTTAGATAAGTACCATATACCAAAGTTAAACCAGGACCAGGTAAATGCTCTAAATAGTCCTGTTAGTCGTGAAGAATTGAAAACTGTTATCAAAAACCTCCCTACCAAAAAGAGCCCAGGACCTGATGGGTTCAATGTAGAATTCTACCAGAACTTCCAAGAAGACCTAATACCTATACTCCTTAAGGTATTTCATAATATAGAAACAAAACAGTCATTGCCAAATTCCTTTTATGAAGTTACAATTACCCTGATACCTAAACCACACAAATACCCAACCAAGAAAGAGAATTACAGGCCAATCTCACTCATGAACATCGATGCAAAAATTTTCAATAAAATACTGGCAAACAGAATCCAAGAACACATTAGAAAAATTATCCACTACGATCAAGTAGGCTTCATCCCAGAGATGCAGGGCTGGTTCAACATATGAAAATCTATCAATGTAATCCATCATATAAATAAACTGAAGGATAAAAACCATATGATCATCTCATTAGATGCAGAAAAAGCATTTGACAAAATTCAGTACCCCTTTATGATAAAGGTCTTGGAGAGATTAGGGATACAGGGGTCGTTCCTAAATATAATAAAGGCTATTTACAGCAAGCCAACATCTAACATCAAATTAAATGGAGAGAAACTCAAGGCCATCCCACTAAATTCAGGAACATGACAAGGCTGTCCACTCTCTCCTTATCTCTTCAATATAGTTCTTGAAGTTCTAGCAATAGCAATAAGACAAAACAAGGTGATCAAGGGGATTCGACTTGGAAAGGAAGAAGTTAAACTTTCGTTATTTGCAGATGATATGATAGTGTACATAAGCGACCCGAAAAACTCCACCAAAGAACTCCTACAGCTGATAAACTCCTTTAGTATCGTGGCAGGATACAAGATCAAATCCAAAAAATCAGTCGCCCTCCTATATACAAAGGATAAGGAAGCAGAGAAAGAAATCAGAGAAGTGTCACCTTTCACGATAGCCACAAATAGCATAAAATATCTTGGGGTAACTCTAACCAAGGTGATGGAGGAGAGTTATCTGTCTATGTTACTTTCATTGGTTAATTAATGAAGAAAACTGCCTTGGCCCTTTAAGAGAACAGAAAATTAGGTAGGCAGAGTAGACAGAACAGAATGCTGGGTAGCAGGAGTGGGGGAGATCCTTCAGGCAGTCGCTATATGCTGCCGCCATGCTTCTCTCCAAGATGGACGCAGGTTAAGATCTCTCCTGGTAAGGCACCCCTCGTGGTGCTATATAAATTACTAAATATGGGTTAAAGCAAGATATGAGAATCAACCAATAAGACACTACAGATAATGGGCCAGGGGCCAGACAGTATTTTAAATGAATACAGTTTCCGTGTAATTATTTTGGGTAAAGCTAGCCGGGTGGCGGGATATAGCCCGCCACTTCCTTCTATAGATTGGCACTCCAACGTGGTGACTAAATCCACTTAAAAACCTGAGAGGGCTTTAAATAAAGGAGAGAGAGTTTAACATAGCTTTTTGCTGTTTGCCTGGACGTGCCGTAGAGAGATTTCCTGTTTTGGCAATAGCAGCAGAGAAAAGGCTGAGTCATTTTAAAATGCAGCTTCCAGGGCTGTGCCGCCAGTGCAAACTCTGGCTATAAAGCATTTCAGTGGTTTTTATGGACCTGGATATTTGTGTTCCTGCTTGGGATAGGAAGGAGAGTGCACTGAGACCAGGCCAATGGCTCCCTGCTCCTTGCCTGCACCTGAGCAGATGGCGGAATCAGGCTTAGGCGAGCGGGAGAACATGGCGGATTTCTGCCACCCTACAAAGAGATGTTTCCAGGCTGCGCGGTGCTCTGCGTGTCAGATTTTGCTGTAACTTGGATGAAAAGAGTTTCTGTGCTGCATGCTCAGTCTCAGAATTAAACTGCTGAGTTCGGCTCCAATGTGGACTGCTGTGTACCTGGAACTGTGTGCGGCTCAGGGGCACCAAATAACTGAGGCAGGAGCGGCTCTGGCTCTGCTCCGCGGTGCTGAATTGTGCTGATCTCAGGCAGGAACTATATATTGTAATTACCATGATAACAGCGCAGTTAAGGTTTAGACTTGGCTGGAAACAGGCGGTACCGTATTACCTCTACATGGCGCAACTTAAGTTTTTAAGAAGTGGTTAACATTTTAAGAAGTGCTCCTGGATAGTAAAAAATTACAGATTCACAATAGGAAAGATTCAGACATAGAAGGCCTTTAAATGGCTCACAATGTTGGATGAATATACGTAGGCTTGAAAGAGAAAAAAAAGAAAATATAAAGAATAAAGTTAATGCCTTTAAAAAAGGGTAAAGTGTTTAAAGAGACAGAATAAAGTAAGTGATAGAGTAAAAATAAGCCATGTAAAAATGGAAAATTCACAGAGAGTCTGGATGATGTATTTTATTGTGTTTTCTTTGAAATTTTTGACTGTAAAGGAGCTAAGTACAGAGAGACATTTCATTATATGGGCTGCCAGGCTAGACCAGAATGGACATCTTAACGGTATGACTTCAGGATTTGGATCTAAGAACATGATGCTTTGGAAAACAGTTTCTTCTTTTGTTTTCACAGAGGACGAGACTCTGTGGATTGCTTCTATCCCAATATGGTATGATAGACCACGCCCTCCTGAAAGGTTGCTGTGAACACCCTCAAAAAATTACTTCACTCAACTGCCAACTGAGAGGAACCTAGCACACAGGTTACACCATGAAAGACCTAAATAACAGCGCCCCTATTCAGCAGGAAGCAGTTTGGAGAGAAATAACTGTGTCCATTTTCCCAAATATTGTTTATAAATGTTCTTTTACATTTAAAGGGGGATGTGATATAGAGATGAATAATTTGCAATGGTATAGATTTTAAGGTAAATTTGTTATATGTGTATGTATTTCTAATCTTGATTAAGCTATTTTGATTGTGTAGTTCATTTAAAAATGTAATGTATAATTAGGAAATATAGGTTGTTAATGGATAATCACTGATAATAGTTAAGCTTGTAGTCATGTTATTAGATTTTCTAGATATATAGAGATATATTTCAGTTAAATAGGCATTCTTCATATCTTTCAAAGACTGCAGAATATGGCATTTTAAATGTTTTAATTACTTAGGGTTTTTCATGACAATGAGACACGTCTGCTCCTGGCAGCACCAATCTACTTCGAGAGGAAGATGGGCATCGAAGAGGCTACTTATGGAGTTTGTTAGCCATTTGGGCAAGAAACTGCTCTTGCCTGGACTGTTGCATAAACTGGACACAAGGAACCCACAGAAAGAAGACTGCTGAACTTGCCTAAAGGTGAGATGGTCTTTTGGGGTTCCTGATTCATTAAAGAGTCTGCAAGACATTCTGCAGGACACAGCAGAAAGTGACTGAACTGTCTTTGGAATTTCCTGCTTCATGGAAATGTCTGCTGGATACTTATGGGCCTGAAGGCCGAAGATGGATGCGCCAACAGTACAGAGGAAGTTTGGGTGACTGTCCAGGCAGCGAGTTGTCTCTGTCATTTCTAGAGTTTGAAAGTTGCATATGACTTGTTTACTTAGGTAATATTATATCCTTCTGGAGTCTTTGATGGAGTTGAAGAATAAATAGATAGTTATAGCTTTCCTTAGTTATGATAAAAGATAAAATAGATCTAAATATTGTAACTGTAATTCTTACTTGATAACTATTTTGTTATATGTAATTTTGCTATGTTAAAGTTGAAGCCTTTCTTTTTTGTTTAAACAGAAAAAGGGGAAATGATGTAGGAGAGTTATCTGTCTATGTTACTTTCATTGGTTAATTAATAAAGAAAACTGCCTTGGTCCTTTAAGAGAACAGAAAATTAGGTAGGCGGAGTAGACAGAACAGAATGCTGGGAAGCAGGAGTTGGGGAGATGCTTCAGGCAGTCGCTATATGCGGCCGCCATGCTTCTCTCCAAGATGGACGCAGGTTAAGATCTCTCCTGGTAAGGCACCCCTCGTGGTGCTATATAAATTACTAAATATGGGTTAAAGCAAGATATGAGAATCAACCAATAAGAAGCTACAGATAATGGGCCAGGGGCCACACAGTATTTTAAATGAATACAGTTTCCGTGTAATTATTTTGGGTAAAGCTAGCCGGGTGGCGGGATACAGCCCGCCATTCCCTTCTACACCAAGGAAGTGAAAGACCTATTTGACAAGAACTTTAAGTCTTTGAAGAAAGAAATTGAAGAGGATACCAGAAAATGGAAGGATCTCCCTTGCTCTTGGATTGGGAGGATCAACATAGTAAAAATGGCAATACTACCAAAGGCAATCTATAGATTTAATGCAGTCCCCTTAAAGATCCCATCAAAATTCTTCACAGATCTTGAGAGGACAATAATCAACTTTATATGGAGGAACAAGAAACCCAGGATAGCCAAAACAATCTTATACAATAAAGGAACTTCTGGAGGCATTACCATCCCTGACTTCAAACTCTATTACAGAGCTACAGTATTGAAAACAGCTTGGTATTGGCATAAAAACAGAGAAGTCGACCAATGGAATCGAATAGAAGACCCAGATCTTAACCCACAAACCTATGAACACCTGATTTTTGATAAAGCAGCTAAAAGCACACAATGGAAGAAAGAAAGCATCTTCAAAAAATGGTGCTGGCATAACTGGATGTCAACCTGTAGAAGTTTGAAAGTAGATCCGTGTCTATCACCATGCACAAAACTCAAGTCCAAATGGATTAAAGACCTCAATATCAATCTGAACACACTGAACCTGTTAGAGGAGAAAGTGGGACATACTCTACAACATTTGGGCACAGGAGACCGCTTCCTACATATAGCCCCAGCAGCACAGACATTTAGGGCATCATTGAATAAATGTGACCTCCTGAACCTGAGCAGCTTCTGTAAAGCAAAGGACACTGTCACTAAGACAAAAAGGCAGCCTACTGACTGGGAAAAGATCTTCACCAACCCCACAACAGACAAAGGTCTGATCTCCAAAATATATAAAGAACTCAAGAGACTAGACTTTAAAATGCTAATGAACCCAATTAAAAAATGGGGCACTGAACTGAAGAGAGAATTCTCAACAGAAGAAGTTCGAATGGCCAAAAGACACTTAAGGGCATGCTCAACCTCCTTAGTAATCAGGGAAATGCAAATCAAAACAACGTTGAGATACCATCTTACACCTGTCAGAATGGCTAAAATCAAAAACACCAATGATAGCCTTTGCTGGAGAGGATGTGGAGTAAGGGGTACACTCATCCATTGCTGGTGGGAATGCAAACTTGTGCAACTGCTTTAGAAAGCAGTGTGGAGGTTTCACAGGAAATTTGGGATCAACCTACCCCAGGACCCAGCAATCCCACTCTTGGGAATTTACCCAAGAGATGCCCAATCATATTACAAAAGCATTTGTTCAACTATGTTTATAGCAGCATTATTTGTAATAGCCAGAACCTGGAAACAACCTAGATGCCCTTCAGTGGAAGAATGGATGAAGAAAGTGTGGAATATATACATATTAGAGTACTACTCGGCGGTAAAAAAAACAATGACATCTTGAATTTTGCATGCAAATGGATGGAAATAGAAAACACCATCCTGAGTGAGGTAACCCAGGCCCAAAAAGATGAACATGGGATGTACTCACTCATAATTGGTTTCTAGCCATAAATAAAGGACATCGAGCCTATAATCCGTAAAAAATCCTAGAGAAGCTATATAAGAAGGTGAACCCAAAGAAAAACATATAGTTATCCTCCTAGATACTGGAAGTAGACAAGATTGCTGGCAAAAAATGGGAACTTGGGGGTGGGGTGGGATGGGGGGATGGGGGAGGGGGAGAGAAAAGTGTGAAGTGGAGGATGGGAAGAGCTTGGGGGAATAGATGGTTGGGATATAGGAAAGGTGGATATGGGAACAAGGAATTATATATCTTAATTAAGGGAGCCATTCTAGGGTTGGCAGAGACTTGACTCTAGAGGGGTTCCCAGGTGTCCAGGAAGATGCCCACAGCTAGGTCCTTGGGCAGCTGAGAAGCGGGTGCCAGAAATGTCCAGATCCTATTGCCATACTCATGAATATCTTGCATATCACCATAGAACCTTCACCTGGCATTGGATGGAGAAAATGACAGAGCCCCACATAGGAGCACCGGACTGAGATCTCAAGGTCCCGATGAGGAACAAAAGGAGGGAGATCATGAGCAAGGAAGTCAGGACCGTGAGGAGTGCGTTTACCCATTGAGACGGTGGGACAGATCTAATGGGAGACCACCAAGTCCAGTTGGAATGGGACTGACGGAACAGGGGACCAAACCGGACTCTCTGAATGTGGCTGATGGTGGAGGAGGACTGAGAAACCAAGGACAATGGCAATGAACATGAACTCTACAGCATGGATGGGCTCACTGTGAACCTTGTCAGTTTGGTTGCTCACCTTCCTGGACTTAGGGGGATCTGGGAGGACCTTGGACTTAACATAGTGAAGGGAACCCTGATGGCTCTTTGTCTTTGAGAGGGGCGGAGTGGGGGTATGGGTGGAAGGGATGGGAGGGAAGGGGGAGGAGATGGAAATCTTTAACAAAAAAAAATGAGAAAAAAAAGACAAAAGGCTACTTACTGACTGGGAGAAGATCTTCACCAACCCTACAACAGACAAATGTCTTATCTACAAAATATATAAAGAACTCAAGAAACTAGACTTTAAAATGCTAATTAACCCAATTAAAAATGGGGCACTGAACTGAACAGAGAATTCTCAAATGAAGAAGTTCAAATGGCCAAAAGACACTTAAGGTCATGCTCAACCTTAGCGATCAGGGAAATGCAAATCAAAACAACGTTGAGATACCATCTTACACCTGTCAGAATGGCTAAAATAAAAAAAACACTAATGATAGCCTTTGCTGGAGAGGATGTGGAGTTAGGGAAATACTCATCCTATGCTGGTGGGATTGCAAACTTGTGCTACCACTTTGGAAATCAGTGTTGCAGTTTCTCAGGAAATTCAGAATCAACCTACCCCAAGATCCAGCAATACCACTCCTGGGAATATACCCAAGAGATGCCCTATCATACTACAAAAGCATTTGTTCAAATATGTTCATACCAGCATTATTTTAATAGCCAGAACCTGGAAATAACCTAGATGTCCTTCAATGGAAGAATGGATACAGAAAGTGTAGAATGTATACACATTAGAGTACTACTCAGCGGTACAAAACAGTGACATCTTGAAGTTTGCATGCAAATGGATGGAAATAAAAACACTATTTTGAGTGAGGTAACCCAGACCTAAAGGGATGAATTTGGTGTGTACTCACTCATCAGTAGATACTAGACATAAATAAAGGTCAGTGAGCCTATAATTCCTGATCTGAGAGAAGCTAAATAAGAAGGTGAACCCAAAGGAAAACATATAGTTATCCTCCTGGATATTGGAAGTAGACTAGATTTCCAGGCAAAAATTGGGATCTTGGGGGTGGGGTGGGGTGACAGTAAGCGATGATGGGAAGATGTGGAGAGAAAACTGAAGAGGGGAGGATGTTGAGACCCTGGAGGAATGGGATGTTTGGGATGGAGGAAGGGTGGATAAGGGTGCAGGGAAGAAGATATCTTAATTAAGGAAGCCATTTTAGGGTTAGGAAGAGACTTCACTCTAGAGGGGGTCCCAGGTATCCATGGAGATGTCCACAGCTAGTTCCTTGGGCAGCTGAGGAGAGGGAGCCTGAAATGGCCCTTTCCTATAGTCATACTGGTGAATATCTTGCATACCACCATAGAAGCTTCATCTGGCGATGGATGGAGATAGAGACAGAGACCCACATTGGAGTGCAGGACTGAGCTCCCAAGGCCCAAATGAGGAGCTGAAGAAGGGAGAACATGAGCAAGAAAGTCAGGACCGCGAAGAGTGCGCCCACTCACTGAGACTGCGGGGCTGGTCTAAGGGGAGCTCATCAAGGCCAGCTGGACTGGGACTGAAAAAGCATGGGATCAAACTGGATTCTCTGAACGTGGCAGACAATGAATACTGACTAAGAAGCTAAGAACAATGGCACTGGGCTTTGATCCTACCGCATGTACTGGCTTTTGGGGAGCCTAGTCTGTTTAGATGTGCACCTTCCTGGACCTAGATGGAGTCGGTTGGACCATGGACTTCCCACAGGGCAGGGAACCCTGACTGCTCCTTGGACTGGAAAGGGAGGGGGATGGGAGCTAAGGGGGGATATGGGAGGTGGGGAGGAGGTGGAAATTTTTAATAATAAAAATTAAAAATCTATCAATGTAATCCACCATATGAATAAACTGAATGAAAAAATATGATCATATCTTTAGATGATGAAAAGCATTTGACAAAATCCAGCACTCCTTCATGATAAAGGTCTTGGAGAGGTCAGTAATAAAGGAACATATCTAAAAGCGATATAAAGCAAACCGACAGCCAACATCAAATTAAATGGAGAGAAACTCAAAACGACTCCACTAAAATAAGGAACAAGACAAGGCTGTCCACTCTCTCCATATCTATTCAACATAGTAATCAAAGTTCTAGCTATAGCAATAAGATAACATGGAGATTAGGGGGATAAAAATGGGAAAGGAAGACCACAAACTTTACGATTTGCAGATGATATGATAGTATACATAAGTAACCCAAAAATTCTACCAGGGAACTCCTGCGGCTGACAAACACCTTCAGTAATGTGGGAGTATACAAGATCAACTCAAAAAGTCAGTATCCTTCTCATATTCAAATGATAGAAGGGTAGAGAAAGAAATTAGGAAAACATCACCCTTTAAAATACTCACAAATAATATAAAATGTACTTGGAATAGCATTACCCAAAGGATGCTCAATCATACTATAAGGACATTTGCTCAGCTATGTTCATAGCAGCATTATTCATAATAACCAGAACCTGTAAACAAGCTAGACACCTCTCAACCAAAGAAAGAATAAAGAAAATGTGGTACATTTCACAATTGAGTACTACTCAGCAATAAAAAAATGGCATTATGAAATCTGCATGCAAATGGATGGAATTAGAAAAAAAACATCCTGAGTGAGGTAACCCAGACTCAGAAATATGAGCACTGTACATACTCACTCATAAGTGGATATTAGACATAAAACAAAGGATAACAAGCCTATAGTCCATGACCACAGAGAAGCTAGGTAACAAGGAGAACCCTAAGAGAAAAATACTCAGATCCCACTGGGAAGGGGAAATAGACAAGGTCTCCTGAGAAAATTGAGAGCATGGGGGTTGTGGGAGAAGGGAAGTCAGAAGAGGGAAAGAGGGGAGAAGGGGAGAAAAAGAGGAAGGACAACTTGAGGGAATAGGATGTTGAGATGGGGGAAGAACAGAGAGGAAGAGCAAGGAAAGAGTTATCTTGATTGAGGGAACAATTATGGGGCTAGCAAGAAACCTGGCACTCGAGAAATTACCAGGAATCGACAAGGATGACCCCAGCTAAGACCATAAGCAATTGAGGAAAGGGTGCCTGAACTGGCCTTGCCCTGTAATTAGTCTGATGACTATCTTAAATGTCATCATAGAACTTTCATTTGGCAACTGATAGAAGCAGAGCACTGGGCTGAGTTCCCAAAAAAACAGTTGAAGAGAGGGAGACGCGATAATATGAGCAAAGCAGTCAAGACAATGATGGAGATACCCACTGACACAGATTACCTGAGCTAATGGGAGCTCACTGACTCTGGCCTGACAGTGATGGAACCAGCATAGGACCAAACTAGTCCTTCTGGATGTGGATGACAGTTATATGGCTGGGGCAGACTGTGGGGACACTGGCAGTAAGACCAGGATTTATCTCTACTGTTTGAACTGGCTTTTTGGAACCTATTCTCTTTCTTAGCCTAGATATAGTGGGGAGGGCCTTCGTCCTGCCTTAAAGAAATGTGCTAGATTTTGTTGACTCCTAATAGGAAGCCTTACCCTCTCTGAGGAGTGAAGGAGGGAGGTAAGGTGGTGGGTAGGTGGAGGGAGCAGAAGGAATGGGAACTAAGATTGGTATATAAAATGACAAAAGACTGTTTTTTAAAAAAAATTAAAAAATCATTTCTCCAAATAAAAAGAATTTGATCATTTATAATGTTTATAATTTATAATCTTTAACAATTTACAATAAGTTAGTAGTTTTTATAAGATTGGGATTTTGTAGCTGTGTCCCTGTTAAGTGTGAGCCTTAAAGATTTGATTTGAAAATTCGTTAGCATCAAAATAAATCATAAATGCAGTAAAGTTTAGTCCATGGAGAGACTGGGAAATTTACTGATCTTTTATAGTGTATTATAGAATGTCATAGTTGGTTTTCTTGTATGACTTGGTTTATCCAAATACCTAAAGCTTAACAAGGTTAGCAAAGACAAAGAAACTAAGCAAATATTACTGTAAAGTTTAGGAATTTATAAGTGCCATTTATCAAATTTACTTTATTTATCAACTTATGTTGTTCTTTATCTAAATTTTCTAGCAGATTGGTGTTGAACAGTTAGCAAATACATAAGTAGTTAGATGTACACCTTAAATCAACTTTTGTTAATCTGAATTAAACATTTATAACCATAAAATTTTATCAGCATATACAGTACATTCTAAACCAAAGTTGAATCACATATATAGTATATGGTAGCAAATATAACCTTAAAATTTTATCATCATATGAAAATCCATACTAATCCTATTTTGGAGCCTTGTTGCTCCTTCCTTAGTCTAAAAAGAGACACAATTATTGTGGAATATTTCTTTATACTGTGTGAAGATGTATCACTGTGATTGGTTTAATAACGAACTGAATAGCTAATAGCTAGGCAGGAAGAGGTTAGGCGGAACTTCTGGAGCCAGAGAAGTCTCAGAGAAGAAGAAAGTTAGGTTGCCAGCTGGATGCAGAGGAAGCAAGACATGCAAGAGGAGAGATAAAAGCCACAAGCCATGTGACAGCATGTAGATGAATAAAAATGGGTTAATTTAAATTGCAAGAGATAGTTAGAAAGAAGCCTAATTTAAAGGTCAAGCTTTCATAATTAACAATCAATCTCCTCTTGTTTTTTTTTGTGAGCTGGGGGCCCAATGAAAAACCCAGCTACATACAATTGATAAATAGGGAGCTCATTAGGACTAAGAAGTTTTACAGTTGTTCTATTCCACATGGTCATCCTAAGACAGTGGTTAAATCACATGGCATGTACTCTTTAACCTTAGTAAGATGACTCTCAGAAACATGGCTGCTTACATTGATGAAGTCATCTGCCAAGATAGAGGAGAGGCAAGTGATTGCTATTTAAAAGATCTGTTTTCCTAGTAGATCTATTTTTAATGAGAGTTGAATACAAGTTACATGTACATATACACAAAAGGTTAAATCCAATTTACATATATACATGCACATACACATAGAGTTGAATCTGTTACACACACATACATATATACATACATACATACATACATACACACAGAAACATACACACACACACAGTTGAGTTAAATTTACATACACATGTCCTAAACGAGAGTTGTTGCAGCAAATTTAGTGCCACCCACATCAAGGTAGATCTTCCTTCTTCAGTTACACCTCTGTGGCAACTCTCAATGACCCAGAGGTGTAGGTTCTGAGTGATTCCAAATCCAAACAAATAGCAGTAAACATTAATTAAAATAATAGCTAAGTGAAAGTATGTGCTTATACTTAACACTGACAAATCAAAGAATATATACTTTACTAAATGAAAAAATAATAAATTTATTTATTTATTTATTTAAATTAAGCAGTTGGAGGCTGCAGAGATGGTTCAGCAGTTTATAATACTTCTTGCTCTCCCAGACGACCCACATTTGGCTCCCAGCACCCATGTGAATCAATTCATGACTGCCTATAACATCTCCTCTAGGGAAACTGATACTCTTAGAACGTATACACTTGTGATAAAAACAGATAATAAAAATAAACCTTTTTCTTAAAGAAAAAAATGTATTTTTGAGAAAATGCCCCTTACTCATAGCTCATATTGACCTCAAATTAATGATCTTCTTGTCCCTAGATCTCAAGTTCTAGTATTGTTGGTCAGTAGGCATGGAGTCAGAATCCATGTGGGCACCAAATGAAACGTGATTGATAAAAACTCAGGGTCAGAAATTGGGGTTCGACTTGAAGATCTGAAAAGCAAAACAGTCAGCCACTGGCTTTTACCTTGACCTCAGTCTGAAATGGTGATCCTTCCTCCAGGAATCTCAGAATGAGATTGTGTGTCTGAGAGCTGTTCCCCTGCCCCCATTTTATATTCCTCTCTAGGACTGGAATTAAAGGTGTGCACCACTGGGATTAAAGGTGTGTGTCATTGTGGCTACTGGGATTAAAGATGTGTGTTACCATAACCTGGTCTGTAAGACTGACCAGTGGGACTGTTTTACTCTCAGATCCTCAGGCAGTCTTTATTTATTAAAATACAATTGAAATGCCACTCCACATGTGGAATAGCAGCAATCATTTATCATGTTTCCCTGTTTAGTGGAATAACTGAGTTTAGCTCACCATTTCTCAGTGGGAGAAGGAGACAGAGTTTATGGAGATACAGCATCATTGCAGTGATTAGATACGAATAGACCTAGTTAGAGAGCTTCTAGAGGCACTTCTGGGGCACGCTTTTCCTACCAGAGTTGAACAGAACTGCAGAGGGAACCATGAAAGCTATGGAGGTGAAGTGTATGACTTCAGGACCATGGAGATGAGGTGTAGGACAAGTCCAGGTAATGATTGGATGAACAAAACACAAAACAATTCACAAAAGACCTATCAGTAGTGAGGACACAGCTGAGCTAAATCCCAAGGATGAGTAAGAGTTCTCTGCCTTCTGGTCCTTGCATACACAGGGTGGTCATATGGCAGGTTCGTGGGGGCTATTGCAATCACAATATTAGATGTCTGCCTCTTTATAGGGTCCAGATAAGGATGTCACACCCCTCCTCAGTCTGATGTGCTTGATAAAGTCTTGTGTTCATGGGGTCCTAATGTACTTTGATTTGTTGATATGGTGGTACTTTTCCATTTTTAGAAATGTTAGTTATCGATCTGTGCTAGTGGTGTTTTATCTATGCATACGCTTGCAAAATGGAGCCAAATACTTGAAAACATACTTACCCCTAAAGCACGACACAGCCTACTCTCAAGAGGAGGAAAGTTAAAGAACTTCCAGACATATTTTCAAGCCACCACACTGCCCCTTGTTCAGTCTTACAGAGCTTTTATTCCGTCACAAGCAGCAGAATGCTACTCCAATCTGTTTCGTGATGGCATCTTAGCTGAAAACCTACTTTCCTCCCAACTGTTCAGCCAAACTAATGCACAACAGCCTTCAGAAAGCCTCTAAGGAATGAGCTGTCATCACTTTCTATGAGTTTGAGGTTTATCACAGCATAGGAAATCTGAGGCTTTCCCCTAACTACAGTCACAGACATGCCAGGTTCACGTGAATCACACTCAGCCGATGAAAGTCTATTTAAAAAAAATCTTCTCATTTAAATCTAAACTAATTTGCCTGAACTCAGAATAATTAAATGGACTAATATATGTCATTCACATGTATTGCAGATATAAGAGGCTTTAAGTGACTGGGTAACCACTTGAGATTTAAATATCCTCAGGAAGACTCCTTTGACACTAATTCCATTTGATTTGTTTCCTTCTGAGGATATCCATCTGGCCCCAGACTTGACTGACTGAGTTGGTGTGCTATGTGTCCCGAAAACACTTCAAGCACGTGGAATTTAATAGTTTCTACATTTGTTCATTTATTTATATTTTGGCAGGGAAGGCAAGCATGGGTGCCATGCCCCATGTTCTAGGGGCAAAGGAGAACTTGCCGAAGTCGGTTCTGTCATTCCACCAGATGGATTCTGAGGGTTAAACTTGGGTCCTCAAGCTCAGCAGAATTTCTTTTCCTCGCTGAGTCATCTCATCAGCCCTATTGTGGAAATGACTCTTCCCCAATACCCAACCAGGAATGACTTTGTCCCCCTGTAATGTGGAGATGAAGAGATGAGGTTCCAGAAGTTTATATGAGACTGTTTGCCCCCAATTTATTCTTGTAGAGCTGAAGAGAGCGTCACTTCTTATCTGACTCTGTTATTAACAAGGCTGGAGTTGTGCTAATGAACTACCACAAACTTGGCAACTTAAAATAACAAAGTCTGCTGGACAGTGATGGCACACACCTCTAATCCCAGCATTTGGGAGGCATAGGCAGGTGGATCTCTGTGAGTTGGAGGCTAGATTAGTCTAGAGGGCTAGTTGCAGGACAGTCAGGACTACACAAAGAAACCCTGTCTCAAAAACCATTATTATTATTATTATTATTATTATTATTATTATCCATATTATCCCACAGTCAGGATGTCAGAAGTCTGAATGCAAAGTGTGTATGGGGTCATTTTTCTCTGAAGGTCTAGGTGAGAATTTGATCCTAGTCTCTTGGATTACTCCTATCTTTGTCTTTTGTCTCCTCTCAGACTTCTTTTCTCCTCTGCTCTTACCAGGGCACTAGTCACTGGATTTAGAGCAAACCCAGAAGCCAAGATAATTTCCCTATCTCGTAGACCCACAATTATATCAGCTAAAAGCCTTTTTCCAAATAAGATCTTATTCACAGGTTCAAGAGTTATTAAATGGCCATGTCATCACAGGAAATTTCACCCATTACAGGATTCTTTGCACACTGGCCATGCTCATGAAATAAAGGGGCAATGAAACCTCTAACAAAGGTCACTGGTAATGCTGTTGACAGAATAGTGTGCACCTTACTCCATCCAGCCAGTGACTGTGTGCTCTGGGAAAGGTTGCTAACCTTCCTGTGCTTTGCCTTACTTCTTCTAAAATTCAGGATTAGTCTTATTTTCTCATGCTGCTGAGACAATTAAGTGAGCAGATTCTGTCTCTGTCTTCAAGTGAAGCCCAGAATTCACCTACTTCCTTTCACTTTCCCAGCCACCTCTCTGGCCAAGCTGGCCCCACCTGGCATCTAGATTCTTGGCCTAGCCTCCTCACTGATCTCCATGCTTCATTCTTTCCCTGTTGAAAAACAGTCAGAGACATTTTCTTAAATCATGGCTCAGATCAGCCATTATCTGGAGCCTTCTAACAGTCCCCCACTGATTCAGAGTCAAAGCCAAAGACTTCCAACTATCTATATGGGGCCCTACAGAACCTGGCCCTTTGCTTCCTTTGTTGAAGGGGCGTGGTAGATCAGTATTTAGAATTAACCAGACTAGCTTTAATATAAAATATTCAGCTTTAATAAAGGGAAGAATGGGAACTTACAAAACCAGGGTTCCAGCGATTTAGGAGTGCAGGAAAACAAAGAGCAAGCAGGAAGCGCACCTGCAAGATTTATAAGTAAATCTTGGCCTTAGGGGAACATACCCCACAAACAGAATGTGGTTGGCTGAGCTTCCCCATCATCTCCCCCTTTTGTATAAATAAGACAGAACCAAACCAAATACAACTATATACAATAGGAACAAATAATAAATAAAAAATTATAAACAACAAACAATATTAAGCAAGAAACATATAACAAAAGTTTTATTAAACATTCTATTTCAAGAAGTCTAAATAATGTATTGAAATTGAGTTTAGCTAAATCATGAGGAGGCTAACTACAATTATCTAATCTTCAACTCCATCAAAGATCTGAGAAGGAAAATAATATTACTTGAGCACAAACAAGAAACTTCCAAAATGTGCAACAAATGACAGAGACAACTGACTACCTGGGCAATCACCCAAAGTCTCGTTTGCAATGTTGAGGCAACCAACTTTGGCTAAGGCCTAACATAACTGATATACCATTTTCAAAGGCGAGGAACTTTTTTAGAACTATCCTACCCTGACTTGGCAAGATAAGACAATCCTGTTTTTATCCATTTATGGATACTCTGAAACTCTGTCAGTGGTCGAGGCCAGTTCTGCCAAGAAAGACAAGCTCAAGTGCTCAACGTTCTCTCGGGAGAATGATTGTGTCTCGTTAGCAAGGAATTCTAAGTTAGATTAAAAGCCATTTTCTACAGCTCTTCAAAGAAGTTGAAGATTATATTATCTATACTAAATATAATCTCTATGTATCTAAAAAACCTGATTAGCCTAAATAGAACTATGACAAAAAATATGAATATTGATTTATAATTCTCGATATCTATCTAACTTGAAGACCAAGAGAATAAACAACTGTGCAATAAATGAGGACAATGACCTCCAAATGTAAACAATGTCATTACATAAACAATATCAGAGGTAGAAATGTACACTGCAATATGGTAAATATATCAATACTATATATATATATATATATATATATATATATATATAATTGTTTTAAACAGAGGTAGAAGCATACTTACATACAATATATAATATATCAATATACAAGAATCAACACCAATACAATTTTCTAAAAACAATAACTCACAAATACCAATTATCCCATCAAACCAGTTAATTCCTCTTTTTTTTTCTTCAATAAACACCCCTTAGCCTATAAAATACCTCTCCCATCTCTTCAACCCTATACCAACCCCTAAATGACGTCCCTAGACCTGAGGGCAAACTCTGTTGGGAGAGGGGACATCATCCTCTAAGACTATTATCTTTTCATTATCAAACCGTATAGTAAACAAGTCTCCAAAAACAAGGAAAATGGCAAACCTCAGAAATAACCAAAAAGGGGGGGGATATCAGAAACCTCTTGTAAAATCTCACACATGGTATAATTTAAAAAGCTGTGGAAACCTTAAATGGCAATGTTTTCAGACATTTTCAATCAAACCTGTATTTATTTATTTTAATCAAGAGATCTTACCTGTAATGACCGTTGTCTGCCAGTAGGTGGCGGGGTGCACCTGAAACCACCTGGCCAGGAAAGTCAGAACCGGAAAAAAAATTCTGAAAAATATAAGCTTACAGACCATGTGCTGTGTGGGTTATAGCTACAGGCGGGCGGAGTTGTAGGCTGGACTCATCATTTTGTAATGTCTTCCACTACTCTGGTTGTTGTTGTTGTTGTTGTTGTTGTTGTTGTTTTATTCTAGAAACACAAGCTTCTTTGATACTCTTGGTGTCTACCAAGCCTGCTTCTGCCTCTGGACCTCCATACTTCTAATTCCTTCTGATAGCCACGTGGCTCACTCTAAATTACCTTTTATATCTATCCAACACTATATACAAATTCCACCTTACCAAAAAAAGACATGTACTTATGTAAATATTAATATTATACCACCTGTGAGTTGAGCTGCACCCCCGAAATGATTTGTTTTGTTCGCTAATGCTATTGCCAGTGCTTAGACCAATGCTTGTCACAAACTAAGTGCACAGCAGGTACTTGTTAAGTAAAAACATATTATGAATAATGCTAGCAAAGCACTGAGCAATGCGCTCAAAGAAAGTAAGCTCTCAGCAAATGACGATTCTTGATTTTACTGCTTTTGTCATTCTCACTAAACTCCCTTTCCTCAGATAAATGTTTCTCTTCACATACAGATTCCTAACTTTTCAGATATTAGCCCTCAAATTTTCTCCAGAATATCCTCATAGATGGCAGGGTTTGTCCAAGGCAAAAGATTAAGTGCAATCTCTATAAAAATTGCAATGACACTTTTTGTTGTAATAGGAAAAATATTAAAACTCGTATGGAACTACAAAGATCCCAAAATAGTCCAAAGCAATCTTAATAAAAACAAGCCTGAATGTATCATACTTCCTGATATCAAAATACTTTTCAAAGTTACAATCATTGAAATAGTTTGGTACTTCTATAAAGAACAGATAAATAGACCTATGGAACAGTACTAAAACCTCAGAAATAAATCTACAGTATAAATAAATAATGATAATTATGTGAGATGGTAGATGTATTAATAGAAATAAATTCATAATGCATGTGTTTATAAAGACACTGCATGTTACAAAGTTTTTATTAGTTCTTTGTGAGTTTCATACATGTTTTGATCATAATCATACCCCAGTTCTTTCTAGATGTGAACTCAAAAAAAAAAAATACGGAACACACACATGCACATGGGAGTAGAAGACAAACAGAGAAATAGAAGACCAATGGGAGCAGGGAAGAGTGGTGCCATCCTCCCAACTTTATGTTCTCTTTTTCCTAAGTTGTTGAGACCGATTTTTGCTGCCCAAATGTTTTTAGATATGTGGTATTCCACTGGACCATGGCAGTCTTACCAGGGAGCTATCACCATAGGGAAAGCTCTCAGCCCCTCTCAGCAACTAACAATTGTCAGTAGTTTCACAGGTAGGGATGGGCTCATAGTCAACTCCCATCTTCATGCTAGGATTTGGTCTGACTTAGGCTAGTACAAGTTTTGTGCATGCTGGTACATCCGCTGTGAATTCATATGTGCAACAACTCTGTTGTGTTCAAAAGACACTGTTTCCTTGGAATCTTTTACCATATCTGGCTCTTACATTCTTTTTTTTTCTCCTCTTCTACAATGACCCTTGAACCTTGGGAGGAAAGGAGTGATATGTATGCTCCATTTTGGCCTGAACATTTTTTTTGTCACGTTTCTTCTCATGTGTGGCTGTTACCTTTTTAAATTGAAATAGTTACACCACTTTTCCCATCCCTTTCCTCCCTGCAGTGCCTCCTAGTTATCCTCCCTTGAACCCCTTCCATGCCCTTCCACTCTCAAGTTGATGGCCTCTTTTTTATTATATTTGTTACATATATATATATATATATATATATATGTGTGTGTGTGTGTGTGTGTGTGTGTTCATGTATGTGTGTATACAAATATACACATTTGTGGTAAGATATTATATATATTATTTTTTCCTTTTTCAATTTTTACATTTTAAATATGTAAACTTGTATTTATCAGTTTTATCTCATTAAATCTGGGAAATTAATTCTTTTAAATGATAGCAAGGTTCACTCAAAAAATAATCAAGGAAGGAGTATTGTTATTTTCTTTTTTCTTATAGCCTCCAATTCTTAATATGCAGAACCCTAAAATTTACTGAATGTAAGTCCCAACAGCTGCTAGAATATTCCTGTCCATCACACTACAAAACTTTTTAAACTAATTTTTTGTAATTTCACATACATATATAACATATTATGATTATATTCATTTCCCATTACCCTCAGTTATCCCCTTCCCACTCCTGATCATTCCCATATTTTTCCAACTAGTCCCCTCCCCACTTATATGTCGATCACTGCCTTAGAAGGGCAGCCTCCAGCAGAGTTCAGGGCTCAAAAGGAATCCACAGAGTTGGCTCATACTATGACTTTTTTATCTGAGGGGGTTAAGGAAAAAGACATATACTCTCTTGATAGTTTCCTTCAGACCTTTTTTTTATTCTTCTTCCATATTCTCTATTTAATTTCCTGGTGATTTCCTTCTCTCATTATTGATGGTCTCCTTTTAACTCTCCCATTATTGAAGTTTTCCTTATAATTCATTTTAGCTCTATCTTTACTCTTTCCCATGTACTTCATACACCCCAGCAAATTCTTTCAGGCAAAAATTACAATGTAGTTACATTCTGTTTTTCAAGTGAACAATTGCAATGAATACAAATAAGAAGCAGCATGTTTTCCATATCCCTTACATAATTAAGCATTTTACATATTACAGGTGAAAACAAATTATACCAAGAACCCACATACAGTCATACCCAAGCAACTTTGTTTTAGATTAATAGTGTGTAAGCAAACAAGATATTCTTGTACAAGCAGGCTGTGTTTTGCAGTTACAAAGAAAGTACCAATCACTTTATTATCTCAAAAGGTCATCATATAAGAAATCTTAAAAGAATCACAAATCTAAGCTTTTATATATGAAAAAAATCAGTCAGCTCTACTTTAAATCTTTAGAGTGAATACCATTCATGAATAGTTTCTTATATCAGGAGATTGAGGGAAGAAATTGGTAAAATGAATTAATCATCACCTTTGGTCAACCAATCCTAGCAAGAAAAGTGCACCAGCTAATGATAACTGGGCTGCTTTTTCAGGTTCCCTTACCTTAACAAGTTCTGCATTCAACTCTGTGCCTCTCTAAATAAAACTTTAGATTGTCTTCCTGGGGTTTTCACCTCACAGCTATTTGACAAAAACAATGTAGTCTAATTATAAGTTTTTTTCAAGGCCTTGTTTCAGCTATGATGCTCTTCAAAATCTATGAACACATCTTCCAACACTAGAGGTTAATAGAATTTAAGCTAGCGAGGTTACTGGAGCTAAATTGTTTTTCTTAATCATTAACTTAAGCCACAGTCTATATGGCTCCTCAACAGAAACTCATGTGTTCTGTCTCTGTGACACTTCCTTGTTTTATTTTTTAATCATAAAAGCTCTACTAAAACTAATATTACTATTATAAATTAAACAGTACAGCTAAGGAAGAAATCATTTTCATAGAAATCTACAGGTAAAAATGCCCAGTAGAACAGGATGTTTCCCTGAGATTAAACACAATAAATACAGGCAGTGGGGATCTCCCCATACCCATTCGCACCATGCCAGATACCAGAGAAAGATGGCAGCTGCAAACATGTGAAGGCACAGAAAAGGCAAAAGACATTCTGGAGTTTGTGACTTGGGGCCTTGTCTATTTGAGATTTACCTGTCAGGCTTTTGTGTCCTGGTGGGACGATCCCCTGAAGTCAATTGCTGTCTGCTGCTCCTCTGACCTGGCCACCAGCACATTTCCTTTTTGTGACCCACTGAATGCAATTAGAATTTCTTGTATGAACATGGATGCAGCATTATTTACTATAGCATGGGTAACCTATAAGTGACTAAGCCACTGAAGAAAATGAATGTGCTTCCCCAGAAACCACTTTTTGCCATGTTTTTCTCAACTAAAAGTGGGGCCTCATGAACCCTTTCCCCATCTCTGATGAACTGTTGATAGGCCCAGTCTTTTGCAGTTCTTACAAAAATAATCACAGCTGCTGTGTATTCATGATTCCAACAGCCACTTCATTTCCAGAAAACAGCTTTGCATACTACTCTTTTCATATGTGTGTGTGTGTGTGTGTGTGTGTGTGTATGTGTATGTATATATATATACATATATAATGTACTTTTAATTGTAAGTATTGAATAGTTATGATAAAGTTCACTTCACATAAAATGTATTATTTTAACAACTTAGATGCAAAATTCATAGATTTCACTACATTTGTATTGTTATATATAGTCATTGCATACATACATCTCCAGAAAATATATAAAATTCATTCTACATTTTATTTCCTTAAAGAAAGGAAACCATTTACCCATTTTCTAGAATTTGTACTAATAGTCATTTGGTACAAGGAAAGTAAAACTGTGGAAACCTTTCTTAAATCTATAACTGAACAACTGAACACACACACACACACATATTTTAAAGAAAACAAACTATCTTTTTTCATTCTACATACCAATCCCAGTTCCCACTCCCTCCCCTTTTTTATGCCAGTACCAAGCTGTTTTCATTACTGTAGCTCTGTAATAGAGCTTGATGTCAGGAATGGTAATGCCTCCAGCAGTTCCTTTGTGAAGAGGATTGTTTTGGCTAGCCTGGGTTTCTTGTTTCTCCATATGAAGCTGACTATCATTCTTTCAAGGTCTATGAAGAATTGTGTTGAGATTTTGATGGGGATTGCATTGAATCTATAAATTGCTTTTGCCATTTTTCCTATGTTGATCCTTTCTATTATTTTTTTAGAAGCTACATAGGAAGGTGAACCCAAAGAAAAACATCTAGTTATCCTCCTGGATACTGGAAGTAGACAAGATTGCCAGGCAATTATTGAGAACGTGGGGGTGGGGGTAGGATGGGAGTAAGGGGAAATGGGGAGGGAAAAGTGAGAAGGGGAGGATGGGGAGAGCTTGGGGGAATGGGACAGTTGGGATGGAGGAAGAGTGGATATGGAATCAGGGAAGTATATATCTCAATTAAGGGAGCCATTTGAAGATAGTCAAGAGATTGGACTCTAGAGGGGTTCCCAGGTGTCCAAGGAGATGTCCCCAGTTTGCTTCTTGAGCAGCTGAGGAGAGGGGCCTGAACTGGCCCTTTACTATAGCCACACTGATGATTATCTTGCATATCACCATAGAACCTTCATCTGGCGCTGGATGGAGATAGAGACCGAGACCCACATTGGAGCACTGGACTGAGCTCCCAAGGTCCAAATGAGGAGCAGAAGGAGGGAGAACATGAGCAAGAATGTCAGGACCGTGAGGGGTGTGCCCCTTCACCGAGACAATGGGACTGATCCTTCCTATTTAAGAACATGGGAGAGCTTTCCATTTTCAGGTATCTTCAATTTCTTTCTTCAAAGACTTAAAGTTCTTGTCAAATAGGTCTTTCACTTTGTTTGTTAGTGTTACCCCAAGATATTTTATGTTATTTGTGGCTATTGTGAAAGGTGATGTTTCTCTGATTTCCCTCTCTGCTTCTTTATCCTTTGTGTACAAAAGGGCTATTGAGGTTTTTTTTGTTGTTGTTTTTTTTTTTTTTGAGTTGATCTTGTAACCTGCCACATCACTGAAGGTATTTATCAGCTGTAGGAGTTCTTTGGTACAGTTTTGGGGGTCACTTGTGTACACTATCATATCATCTGCAAATAATAAAAGTTTGACTTATTCCTTCCCAATTTGAATCCCCTTGATCTCCTCTTTTTTTTTTTACATTATTTTGTACCTTTTTATTTCTTATTTTACTTTCTTTTTTTTTTCCTCATGGTTTATTTTTTTTATATTTAAAAATTTCCATCTCCTTCCCGCCTCCTCCCCCCTCCCTTCCCTCCTCCTCCCCCTTCCCTCCCCTCCTTTTCCCCCTTCCCTCCCCTCCCCTCCACCCATACCTCCCCTCCCTCCCTCTCAAGGCCAAGGAGCCATCAGGGTTCCCCACTCTATGCTAAGACCAAGGTCCTCCCAACTCCCCCCAGGTCCAGGAAGGTGATCGACCAAGCTGAGAAGGCTCCCACAGAGCCCGTCCATGAAGAAGAATCAGAGCCCAGAGCCATTGTCCTTTGCTTCTCAGTCAGCCCCCGCTGTTGGCCACATTCAGAGAGACGGGTTTGGTCGCATGATCCATCAGTCCCATTCCAACTGGAGTTGGTGATCTCCCATTAGTTCTGTCCCACCGTTTCCATGAGTGAACGCACCCCTCTCGTTCCTGACTTTCTCCCTCAAGTTCTCGCTCCTTCTGCTCCTCATCAGGACCTTGGGAGCTCAGTCCAGTGCTCCAATGTGGGGCTCAGTCACCTTCCCCATCTGTCGCCAGCTGGAGGTTCCCTCACGGTCCTGACTTTCTTTCTCATATTCTCTCTCCTTCTGCTCCTCATCAGGACCTTGGGAGCTCAGTCCGGTGCTCCAATGTGGGGCTCTGTCATTTTCTTCATCTGTCGTCAGGTGGAGGTTCTATGGTGATATGCAAGAAATTCATCAGTATGGCTATAGGAACTGGCCTTTTCAGGCTCCCTCTCCTCAGCTGCCCAAGGAACTAACTGGGGGCGTCTCCCTGGAAACCTGGGAACCCCTCTAGGGTCAAGTCTCTTGACAACCCTCAGGTAGCTCCTTAAATTAAGATATATGCTTCCCTGCTCCCATATCCACCCTTCCTATATCCCAAGCACCCCATTCCTCCGAGCTCCCCCCGTTCTCCCCTTCACACTTTTCTCTGCCCATCTTCCCTTGGCCCAGTCTCGCCCAACCCTCAAGTTCCCAATTTTGCCTGGCGCCTTGATCTCCTCTTATTGTCTTATTGCTCTAGCCAGAAATTCAAGAACTATGGATAGAGTGGATAGCCTTGTCTTGTTCCTGATTTTAATGGAATCACTTTGAGTTTCTCTCCATTTAATTTGATGTTGGCTATCGACTTGTTGTATATTGTTTTTATTATATTTAGATATGTTCCTTGTATCCCTAATCTCTCCAATACCTTTATCATAAAGGGGTGTTGAATTTGATGAAATGCTTTTTCAGTATCTAATAAAATTATCATAGGGATTTTTTCTTTCAGTTTATTTATATGATGGATTACATTGATAGATTTTCATATATTGAACCAGCCCTGCATCTCAGGGATAAAGCCTACTTGATCATGATGGATGATTTTTTTGATGTGTTCTTGAATTCAGTTTGCCAGTATTTTATTGAGAATTTTCACATCCACGTTCATGAGTGAGATTGGTCTGTAATTCTCTTTCTTGTTGAGTCTTTGTATAGTTTTGGTATCAGTGTAACTGTAGCCTCATAAAAAGAGTTTAGCAATGTCCCTTTTGTTCCTACTATGTGAAACAATTTGAGGAGTATAGTTATTAGGTCTTCTTTGAAGTTCTGGTAGAAATCTGCAATGAAACCATCTGGTCCTGGGTTTTTTTTTTTTTTTTGAAAGTTTTTGATGACAGCTTCTATTTCCTTGCAGGCTATAGGTCTATTTAAATTGTCCACCTGGTCTTGGTTTAATTTTGGTATGTGGTACCTATACAGAAAATTGTCTATTTCTTTTAAACTTTCCAATTTTATGAATACAGGTTTTTGTGGTATGAACTAATGATTCTCTGGGTTGCCTCAGTGTCTGTTGTTATATTCCCCTTTTCATTTCTGATTTTGTTAATTTGGATGTTCTCTCTCTGCTTATTGATTAGTTTGAATAAAGGTTTGTCAATCTTGTTGGGTTTCTCAAATCACCAGCTCTTTATTTTGTTGATTCATTGTATTTTTTCTTTGTTTCTATTTTATTAATGTCAGTCCTCAATTTGATTATTTCCTGTCTTCTACTCCTCCTGGGTGAGTCTGTTTCTTTTTGTTGTAGAGCCTGCAGGTGTGCTGTTAAGACACTAGTGTGAGGTTTCTCCACTTTCTTTTTGTAGGCACTTTTTGTAGGCAGCTGTCCTCTTAGCATGGCTTTCATGGTGTCCCATAGCTTTGGATGTGTTGTGCCTTCATTTTTCTTGAATTTTAGGAAGTCTTTAATTTATTTTTATTTTTTCATTGACTCAGGGGTGGTTCAATAGAGCACTATTTTATTTCCATGTGTTTGTGGGCTTTGTGAAATTGATGTTGCTGTTGAATTTTAATTTTAAACCATGGTGATAGAGAAGGTACAGTGTTGTTATTTCGATTTTTTATCTATTGAGGTTTGCCTTGTTACTGAGTATGTGATCAATTTCATAGAAGTTTCCACGAGGTGCTGAGAAGAAGGTATATTCTTTGTGTTTGGGTGGAATGTTCTGTAGATGATTGTTAATTCTTTTTGAGTCATGATATGTGTCAGTTCTCTTATTTCTCTGTTAGGTTTCTGTCCAGTTGACCTGTCCACTGGGGAGAGTGGGGTGTTGAAGATTCCTACTATTAGTGTGTAGAATTTCATGTGCAATTTAAGCTTTAGTAATTTTTCTTTTACGTATGTGGGTGCTCTTGTATTGGGGGTATATATGTTTATAATTGAGACTTCCTCTTCATGGATTGATTGTTCCTGTTTTGAGTATAAAGTGTAGTACTCCATCTCTTCTGATTTATTTTAGTTTGAAGTCTGTTTTGTTAGATATTAGGATAGCTACCCCAGCTTGTTTCTTGGGTCCATTTGATTGGAAAGTCTTTTCCCAATTCTTTCTTCTTAGGTAAAGTCTGTCTTTGAGGTTGAGGTGTGTTTCTTGTATACAGCAGAAGGCTGTATCCTGCTTTCATATACATTCTCTTAGCCTGTGTCTTTTTTAGGTGAATTGAGTCCATTAATATTAAGAGATATTAATGACCAGTGATTGTTAATTTCTGTTATTTTTCAGTGGTAGTGTATGTGTTTCCCTTCTTTTGGTATTATTGGTGAGAACTTATCTGTTGCCTGTGATCTGTAGGGGCAGTTGGCTTCCTTGGGTTGGGGTTTTCTTTCTAGTACTTTCTGTAATTCTGGGTTTGTGAACAGGTATTTTTTTTTTAAATCTGGCTTTGTCATGAAATATCCTGTTTTTTCCATCGATGGTGATTAAAAGGTATGCTGGGTATAGTAGTCTGGGCTTGCATCCATGATCTCTTATTGTCTGCAGCACATCTGTCCAGGACATTCTGGCTTTCATGGTTTTCATTAAGAAGTCGGTTGTAATTCTGATAGGTTTACCTTTATATGTTACTTGCCCTTTTTTCCTTTGCAGCTCTTAATATTCTTTTTTTATTCTGTATGTTTTGTCTTTTGATTATATATGGCTAGAGGACTTTTTTCTAGTCTATTTGGTTGGTGTTCTGTAAACTTCTTGTACCTTCATAGGAATATCCTTCTTTAGGTTGGAAGAGTTTTCTCCTATAATTTTGGTGCATATATTTTCTGTCCCTTTGAGTTGGAGTTCTTTTCCTTCTTCTGTCCCTATTATTCTTAGGTTTGGTCTTTTCATTGTGTCCCATATTTCCTGAATGTTTTGTGTTAAGAATTTTTTTGATTTAATGTTTCCTTTGACCAATGAATCTATTTTCTCTGTAGTATCTTCAGCACCTGAGATTCTTTCTTCTATCTCTTGGATTCTGTTGGTTATACTTGTCTCTGTATTTCCTGTTAATTTACCCAGATTTTCCATGTCCAGGATTCCATCAGTTTGTGTTTTCTTTATTGCCTCTATTTCAGACTTCAAGCCTTGAACTGCTTGCTTTACCTATATGATTATGTTTTCTTTGTTTTGGGGGATTTCTTTGAGAGATTTATTACTTTCTTCCAATTTTTTGTTTGTCTTTTCATCCATTTCTTTAGAAGAGTTTTTCATTACCTCTTTAAAGGTCTCTATCATCTTCATAATGTTACATTTAAAATCATTTTCTTCTACTCCTTCTGTGTTGTGATGATCAAGTCTTCCTATTGTATGACCACTGGATTCTGATGTTACCATTTTGCTTTTTAGGTTATTGGATGAATTCTTGCACTGGTGCATACCCATCTCTTCCCTCAATTGATGTTGGTAGTATCTTTGCATCTTGGTTCAATCCTTGTAGTGGCTGTCTCTGTCTTGGGAACCATTTTTGGTCTGCTCTATAGTGTCACTGTCTGTGTCTCAGGGGTTTTGGAGCAGCCTACTTGAAGGAAACACACCTTCTGGCTGTCTAGAGAAGCCAAGCAGGTGGGGGTGTATTCCAGGGGTTTGCCCCAGTATGAAGGGCCTAGAGAGTGGGGTGTCCTGTCAGGTGGCTGGTCACTCACCTCTTGGTCCTCTGTGTAGTAGCAGGCTGTGTTTCAGAGTTCCTCTGAGGTTGAAGGGGGATAGGAATAGGAGAGTTTGGTAGGTGGAGTGGACTTGTAGCTTTCAGGGTCCAATGGTCAGGATGGGGGTAATCAGCATTCTTTTCATACTATATCTCTACATTATTTCTTTTATGGGGTGAAATACGTGTTCGGCTTGGAGATGAGCACTCAATAGTCACTTATTCTGAACAGTTTGAACAGTTATGCTTTTCTGCATTAATCACTGTCTACTGCTAAAATGAGATGCTCTGAACAAGACTGATACCAGAACTAATCTATGGAAGTAAATGTAAATACTGAGAAGACAATTTAACATGTCCATTTAGTAAAACAATAGGAGATCTGACCCAGGGTTTTCATCATTATGTACATTTAAGAAAAAATGAAGAGTAAGTTCTTTCTGCCCATAAAAGTATATATGGAGCCAGTTGTCTTGTCAATTTGCCCTAGAAGCAGATCATGAGATGAGGAATTATTTGCATGTTGTTTCTTACTGAAGTGCTTACAAAAGAATAACTCTGAATAAGGTAATGAAGGAAGCAGAAAAAGAAAGGGAAGAGGGGGAATATAATTTAAAATTAACAACTTTTAAAAAGGAGGAGGAAAAGGAAGAAATTGTGACCACAGTATAATTTCATGTGAAATCTCAGGCTCATTCTGAGATCGTCCAAAAGGAGATCTGTTGCACAAATGACACAGCTGATTTTGGGGACAAGTGACTTGGGTCAAGTATTCTCATATCTATGTCATTGCTTATCTGTGTTGTTCTGATAAGAGTTAGATTATAAATCCTAGAAATTCTTAACAGCCAGTTTGTCATTATTCCCAACTAAGAATTGAGTAATGTCATATTGGGAGTTTGAAATCAGCCACAGTGGATGTATTTATACCACAGAAAATGGTCAGTGTCACAAATTATGATGTCAGATGTTAGACATTTACCAGCATACCAGTACTATTATAGGAGTAAGAAAGGAAGGTGAGCTCCTTTCTGACTATATTCAAAGTCAGACACCCCTTTAACAAAGCCAGGCTAACCATAGGAAAGTGTAACAAGTTCATTTTATGGTACTTTATATAACATAGAACCATTTTGTTTGAAGACCTGAAGACCAAAACTGAAATACCCATTTTTATAACCAATTTGATGAAACATGGATGGCTAGCTGTCTAGAAATATAGGCAAACCTAAATGAGGATCCGACAGTAATAGAGCAAGAAAAGAAAACAAATGTTTTAGTCACTTGTCTCATTGATGTGACAAAAGTAATTTAAGAAAGTTTATTTTGGCTTACAGTTCTAGAACATACAGTCCATTATGACAGGAAAGGCATAGTGAAAAGAGCAGGAGGTATCCAATTACATTGCATTAACAGTCAGAAAACAGACAATGGTGAACACTGATGTCCAGTTACCCTTCTTTTATTTTTTTTCAGTCCAACACATGGCATGGGGCCATCCACATTTAAGCTGTATCTTCCCACATCAGTTAACCTAATCTAGATAATCCTTCATGTGCATACTGTGCTGGTTATTTTTTTATGTCAACTTAATAAATGCTGACATATTTTATTTTTGGAAGAAGGAACATCAATTGATAAAATGTCCCCTACCTCATGCACCAGTCTGTCTTATGAACAAGTCTATGGTACATTTTCTGGACTGATAAGAGATGTTTGTTGAGCCATCATGGTTGATGTGTGACACCACTCCTGAGTGTGTGGTCCTGGATGATATAAGAAAACTGGCTGAATGAGGCAGGGGGAGCAAACAAGTAAGAAGAATTCTCCCCATGGCTTCTGCATTAGTTACTGCCTCCAGAATTTCATCCAGACTTGCATGCATAAAGGACAACAAGCTGTAAGATGAAATAAAGCCTTTCCTCCTCCTAGTTGTTTTTGGTCACTTACCATGGCAATAGAAGCAAAAACTAAGATATATACCCAGAAGCTTCTTTCTTTGGTGACTCAAGAGCCATCAAGTAGACAAAACCCATCACATTCAGCAAAGCCTATCTGTTCAGAAATTTCTCAATCTCTGTGCAACATTCCTTCCTTCCTGATGTTATATTAATAAGAGACACTTGGAAGGTACTGATTGACAGTCACCATAGATTACAGGAACAATAGAGCCTCAGAGGTCAGACAGCCACCATAAAAACACTGAACTGGGGACAGTTATCTTTAATGGTGAGGTTACATCCTGGAACAGGAATAATTATCTTAAAAGAATGAGATTGAGCCTCTCAAGCAATAATATTAGTAAGGGCTTCTTGTGACAAACTTTTAGAGCCAGAACTCCACATAATGATCAACCAGATCACACCTTGAACAGGACTACTTATCTGTGTACCACTTTCCACCATCCCAATTCTTCCTCTATTTAGACATAGAGGTCATGTAAGTACCTCAAACACAAACTTGGGGTTCTTCTCAATTCATATGTTGATAAATGATTTTTCTCTGATTCATCAACACTCATCTCTGACACATTGGATTGGTGGCTGAGTTCAGCCTGTTGGAGCTACTGGAGCATGGACTTTTGCTTTAAAACTTCAGTCACAATTTGGGTAGGACTACTTCTGGGGTGGAGGTCTTATATACAGGTGAGATGGTATTTGTGACCAGGGACAACCTTCTGGATGGTGCCAATCACTGATATGAGATCTGCAAAGCTGGAGGATAGAAACACAGCATCAGGGAAAGAAATGGAAAGGCTTTAAATACAGGGTCATAAATACACAGAACACCTATGCTGGGATATGGGTTCACCCTGAGTTACTGCTTCCCTGAGAGAACAAAGACTGGTGTGGAGCAGGGGTACATCTCTATGCCTGAGTCTCCAAGCTACACTGTTGAGTAGGAAAATTGGATCTACTCTGCCTTACCCAACTCCTGCTGCTCCCTAGAGGCACCAATTCATGGGTTCAGTAGCAGTGAAAAAGAAGAGGTTTTTTTTTTAAAAAAAAAAATCATATGCAATTCTCTCTGCTGGACACATTCATGACAGGTGGCTGACTGTGGAGGCTTCACAATGACAGTACCTTGTCCATTAACAAAGATGACAAACAGAAATAAAGGTATTTTCCTTCTATGGAGACAGAACAAAAGCAGCATAGAACTCTTGCAGCCATTGACTTAAAGGTTGGTGACTAGCTCTATTTCCATGGAAACAGCAGAACCGGAAAAAGAAAGGCTTTTTAGAATAATAGAGGCTTTGTGTGGCAACTTGTTTTTTAAAAAATAAAGCCAGAAAGGTACTTCCATTCGCTCAGCCTTGACCCACCACACTGATCTTCACAGAAGGCAGTAGGCTGCAGGGAAGAGTGGCAAGAGGGTGCCTCACCACCCACCAGGCCTCTCCATCAGCCAAACCAGGGTCATCCTGAAGACAGAGAGACAGGAGCTCAGAAGAAAAGAAAATCAGGCATCAGTAAGGAGACAGAAGCTTATGTAAAGCTTCTAGCAGCTTTTTATATATCCTTCTGACTTGAAAATAAATCATATATATAGAAAAATCAAGTGTCTTGAAGAAAAGCTGTATCTCCCACAGAAACATCTTCAAATTACAGTAAAACATCACATGTTAAAGGGGTTATGAATGCACCAGCCCACCACCTCCCTCTCCTGAACACTTTAGGGAGCGATGGTCAGAGTGACTGGCCCTGGGGGCATAGGGGTTCTATTTTACGTCTTGGTCTCACTGCAGAGATCAAAGCATCTGTGAGTGCTATGTCCTTGGTTCGAGCCTATGTACAAGGAGCTCAGCCTTCTCAGCAGTACAGAACATGCTCATTGGCTTCCTGCAAGTCTCATTGAAAGAAGCCATTTTAAGAGAAGTGAAGAACCCAACAGCCCACGCACAACTGCCATGGAATGAAAAAGTAGGGAGCTGAAGCAAAAAGGCACAAAGACAAGTGATGAGTGGGCTTCTCTCTTTTCAGAAAGTTTAGTTTGCCTTGGTAACCATATCTCACAGTTGCTATAGTGATGAGTACAGTTGCTAAGGAAACCTAATTTTACAGGCGGAACCAATTTAAAAAAAAAAAAAGGAGGAGGAGGAGGAGTGAAGAAAATCCAGAGACAAAGTTCTCAGGGGTTTTAAGCTTGGGCTCTTAAACTTTGCTCAACAGTAGCTTCTTCTGGAAATAGCCTCTGAAGTGAGAGTGTGGGTAGGACTTATTAGCAAAGGAAGCATTCCCAAGAGAAGGTAGGAAGAGAGTGTCAGAGGAAACCATGTGAGACTGTGACTTCAGGTGACACCCCAACATTAGCTGCTCATGTAAGGAGCTACAAAGCAAGCAGTACTCTTAAAAGTTTGGAAGATCTGGGTACCAGAACAACTGGGCTTTTCTCATTCTTCACCCTAGGGATGTACGTCTTCAGGCAAAGCCATAGAAGACAGGGTCAGAAACTCAGTACCAGGTAAGCAGGTCTGAGCGACTAGCAGGGTCCATTACACTGAAGAAATGGGGCTTTTTAAATACCATCAAGCCATGTACTAAGAAACAGGAAAGCAAACCCTTGACCCTCCCCATCTGTCACACCTTTCCTCTTGAAAGTGATCAGCATCCTTAGTCTTGTTCAGGTAGCAGGGCCAGGATGAAAAAGCATCTACCTCAGATGAAAAACATAAGGGAGCACCAAAATCTTCAGCAATCAACAGTTGCACCTGGAGAAATGGCACACGAGTTAAGAGCACTGACTGCTTTTACAGAGGCTCTACATTCTGTTCCTGTCACTCACCCACTCACTTGGCACCTCCCAACCATCAGCAACTACAGTTACTGGGGATCTGATGCCCTCTTCTGGCCTTTGCAGGAACAACACGTGGTACACAACAAACATACATGCAGGCAAAATACCCATACACATAAAAATAATTTTTTTAAAAAGGTCAGCAATGAAAGTAAATCGTATCATCAGGTGGTAATATATTCCAGCACTCAGGAGATTGAGGCAGAAGGATCACTTAAGGCCAGGCTGAACTCCACAGTAAGGCACTGTCTCTAAGCAAATAACTTTTTTGCAACATTTTACGATAAAAATTGATGCACGTTACTTTGCTTTGTTTTTTTTTAATTAGGAGGATGCAACCGGGAAGAAGGGGGAATGTGGGGGCCTGGGAGGTAGACAGAATTAGGGTACATGATGTGAAACCCCCAAATATTCAATAAAGAAATTTTTAAAAAATCAATGCAGGAAAAAAAGTCCTGATAAATAAATATAGTAGGGCTTAAAAAATGACTCAGTGAGTAAAGGTTCTGATGCCAGAATATGATCCCTGAAACCCACAGGAGAGAATAGACTCTGGCAAGTTGTCTTCTGACCTCCACACATGTGCTGGTATGAGAACACTCTAAATAAACAAATAAGGGAAACTTGTAAGGATATAATAATATTTTAAATAAAGATAGGACTGATTCCTCACTCACTTGCTTCACTATTAACTTGAAATTTTGTTATTGAAAAATAGAGTGTCAAAAAAATTGCACAACCAGGATTGATGGCATATGTCTATAATCTCAGCTACTCAGGAGACTGGAGCACAAGGATTATAAATTTGAGACTAGCATAGGCAGTTTAGTGACACTGCATCTGCAAATAGAATGTCAATAGAGGTTGAGCATGTAGCTTAGTGGTGAAGCACTTGCCTAGTATGTGTGAAGCCCTAGATTCAATCTCTAGCACTACAAAACAAGAATTACACTACAAAGCCAAGCCCTCCTAGAAGGGCTTCATTCTCTATTCAGGTGAGCACTTAATCTCAGCTTCCTGATTTCAGGTCTGGAAACCACAGCTCTCAGGAATTCCAGGTCCCTGTCAAATAGGACGGTCGTGCTGCCTCTCTAGCAGAGACATGTGACTATTCTTCAGATTCTGGACCAGGAAAAGGAACTATCTTTCACTCACTTCCATGGCTTAGCAAACCTGCCTGATGTGGTTATGTCTAGCAACAGTGATTTGGCAATACCCAGAGAGTTTGGAGGGTAGGAGTTTGGGCTAATGACAGTAGCCAATTTCTCTGGGCCTTACAGAGCTTCAGCTTGGACAACTTCAGCTGGAATATCTACAGAATCTTTCCATGTGACCTGGGTACTAGGTACTGAGGTCACCTTGTGGTCTCTTTAAGAGTCATAAAAAGCCACCATACTGAAGAATATGTACATCTCAGTTAGAGAACCAATTAAACTGGTCTTTCTCAGGGAGGAAAGAGGCATGAGCCTCACACTGCCGTGATTCAAATGCAAAGGAAAATGGAATCATAAACATTCCTCGTTTTTATGGGTTTAGTTTTATTTTGTGTCTTTCTGTGTGTACATGCCCCATATGTGGGGTACCCATGGAGGCCAGCAAAGGGCATCAGATCCCCTGGAGCTAGAATTATGAGCAGCTGTTAACTACCTGATGTCAGATGCTAGGAACAAAACTCAGTTTGGAAAGAGGAAATAATGTCAGGGTTTTTATGAGGTGTAAAACCTCTTCTCATTCTATGCATGGCAAGGTTCTTTATTTCAGATCCACTGCCTGGATGAATAGGTGGTGTGGGAGAATTGTCTGTATTCTCTCAATCGTGTTTTAAATAAACCCTGATTGGTCAGGCAGGAAGTATAGGTGGGAAAACCAGACAGGAAGTAGAAATGATGCAATGAGAACAGGAAAATTCTGGGAAGGAGCAAGTTGATTCCTCCCACTCCTACCCAGATGCCAAAGAAGCAAGATGTGAGCTGCCCTGCTGAGAAAGGTACCAAACCATGTGGCTAGCATAGATAAGAACAATGGGTTAATATAAGCTACAAGAGCTAATAATTAGCCTGAGCTAATGGGCCAATCAGCCTTATAACTTATAGAGATCTCTGTGTGATTTTCTTTGGGGCTTGCCAACTGTGGGGTACCAGGTGGGACAGAAACCCCAACAAGCAGGCCCCGTTCATGTTACAAATAGGGAAAGGAAGCCCTGTGTCATAAATTCCTTTCTTCAGAGTAGCCCTACTTGCACTAGGGCTTAAGCATCTGGTCATGGTTATGGTCTCTGCATAAGCGGTTTTATTTGTTTGGTTTTTTAGGACAGGGTTTTTCTGGGTAGCCCTGGCTGTCCTGGAACACGTTCTGTAGCTTAGGGTGGCCTCAAACTCAGAGATCTGCTTGTCTTTGCCTCCTGAGTGTTGGGATTAAAGGTGTATGCCACTATTGCCCAGTTGTATGAGAATGGCGGCTTCTCCCAAGAAAGAGAATCCCCAAAGACTAAGAGATAAGTACAAAGTAGTTTTTAAGTCTGCAAAGTGACATTGGGTCACTTTCTTTATAGCCTGTTTGTGTCATACTCCCCTATTTACAAAATGAGTATTTTCAATAGGAATACATTTACCTAGAGTTTAGGGAGTACACCTACAAAGAAATGACATGCCCACACCTGTCTTGAAATAGGACCATGGAGCATGCTCAAGAAGCACTCATCTTTATCTCATTTGCCTGGATAGTTTCCTCTGCCCTACATACTTCTCCAGAATCACTCCTAAAGTCAGCCAAAAGCAGGGTGTTTCTGGCAGTGGAAAACAGCCTCACTGTACTGCCTGAACATTCAATACCAGACTCTCTGGAGGCCAGGTGCTTCCCAACTCCATCTAAGTACAGAGCAAGTCCAAGTGCAGAAAGCCTATACAGGGATACCCTTTTTATATTTATTTGCTTTTGGGTGCAGTGAACCCATTAGAAGAAGAGATACCTGGACAGACTTGCCCAACATTGCCACAGTATAGCCCAATCTGGCAGCTGGTGGAGGCCCAGTGCCAGGGCTGGATTCCATGTACCTGAGTTGGGTGAGGGGTGAAGGAGTGTTGTTTGAAAACAAATATGTTAATATTTTAAAAGGTAAAAATGAAGGAATTTAAGAGATGGCTCAGCAGTTAAGAGAATATATTTCTTTTCAGAGGACCCAAGGTTAGTTCCCAGCACAAATATCAGGTAGCTCACAACTGTAACTTCCACTTCAGAGACTCTGGCCCCCTCTTTTGGCCACTAGAATATTTGCTTTATTATGCACATACTAATCCATATACACATAACATAAGTAAAAACAAAACAAATCATTTTATAGGTGAAAGCAATCTTTTCTGATCTGATGGAGGAAGAAGGTCATGTGTTACTTTCATTGGTTAATAAAGAAACTGACTTGGCCCTTTAATAGGACAGAAAATTAGGTAGGCGGAGTAGACAGAACAGAATTGTGGGAGAAAGGAAGCAGAGTCAGGCAGATGCTTCAGGCAGTCGCCATGCCTCTCCTCTCTGAGACAGATGCCATGGAGCCAGCCACCAGGTGAGAAATGTTGAATCTTTCCTGGTAAGACACCACCTCGTGGTGCTACACACATTACTAAATATGGGTTAAAGCAAGATGTGAGAATTAGCTAATAAGAGGCTGAAACTAATGGGCCAGGCAGTGTTTAAATGAATACAGTTTGTGTGTTGTAATATCGGATGTAAAGCTAACCATGCAGGAACCGGGCAGGATGAAAAGCAGGCCTGCTCGCCACCTCACTACTACACTAATCTGCTTGTTTCTTTGCTGAATTTTATACATGTGTTTGAATGGATGTATCCTCCAGTTTTGGTTTTCCCCTTTTATCATTTGGTTTTATCATTTTTGTGTTGGTTTATTTTATTACATAAGAGTCTTCCTGGTGAATTTTTTTTTACTTGATTTTATGTTCCCTCTTTACTCTTCATGGGGCAGGCAACCACAGTAACAGATACAAAGATTTGATAACAGCCACAATATTTTTTCAGTACAATGATTGATTCAAAGTGGATCAAAGACCTTATGGTAAAGTTTGACATTTTGAAATCACTAAAAAACAAAATAGGTCAAACCTTTCAAGCTATAGGCATAAGCAATGACTTTCTGAAGAGGACTCCAATATATAGTGGTATATTAGCTGTTATTCTTTTGGCTGTCACTTTAAGAGGCAAGCCTCGCCCACTCCTGCTACCTTTGACCTTCCATCGCCATCTTGGAATTCCTTCTTACTGTCCCCTCTCATGTGTACATGCGTCTATGTCTATCCCTGTCTACCTCTCTCTCTCTCTCTCTCTCTCTCTCTCTCTCTCTCTCTCTCTCTCTCTCTCTCTCTCCCCTCTCCTTTAATAAATGTTTAGTTTTATGCTTATTTTCTGTGTCTATGTGCCTTTTACCTGCCGCCTGTTTACACACACCCGCCTGCTGTTGGGAACCCACCGCCGATTGGCTCTCCCAGCCGCATGGCCCACCATCACTGCTCGGGCCACTGCTCTGGGACCAGCAGCTGTCTCTGCCTTGGGACTGGCTGCTCGCAGAGTCTGCCGAACTGCCTACAGCTGCCGCCTGGGACTTTATAGCATTTGCTGCCCACCTACAGCTGCCGCCTGGGACTTCATAGCATTTAGAAAAAGAACAACATTTAGTGCTGTGACTTGGATGATCTGCCCGCCCTGGATTTCCACCTGGGGCCAGAGCTCCTGCTTCTGGTGCTGCCCGGGGCTAGTGCTGCCTGGGGCTCCGACCTCCCTCACAGGGCATGGTCAGGACCGAGGACTCTCTCTACAATGACCCACGTGTTCCATCTGCCTGGGCACGGCTCCACGAACAACACTGGCTTGTAATCGTGACTGTTTCCCTTCCGGCTATCCTAAATGCCCCCTTTAACCCGGGAATTGATCATTGAGCTCCTGGCAACCTCCCGGTGTTTCTAGGGTGTGTGTGTGTGGACTTCCCTGGTTGTCCCCTTCTCTGGCATTCACTCCCAGCTTGTCTCCTGTGCTAAGCCTGTGCTTAGGACAGTGCAGCCTCCCAGCCCACCTGCAACTGGAGGCCTGGGGTCTCCAGTTCTCTCTCTCTTTCTCTTTCTTCCTCCCTTTTCTTCCTTCCTTCGTCAATACCTGCTATGGTGCGGCAGGTCAATAAGGTGTGGCTTGGCCTTTGCTACATTCCTCCTGCCTGAGGAGCTGTCCTCATGATTGGCTTGAGGATTCAGCCAGGCTGGCTAGCACTCCAATCGTGAGCTCGGACGCCTGTTAATGAGTCTTGAGTGTTCAAGCCATGTGCATCTCACTTAATGGGGAGCTGTCCTTGGGGGGCTTGAGGTGCCATGGTTTTTGCGGGTGTTTTCACGGCCTTGACCATGGGAGCCAAGCCGTCCTGACCTATCACTCTGGCCTCATGCTTTAATGCCTTACACTTATCTGTCTCTGTTCAAAAAATGACCCCAATATACCTTAGAGAAAAACAGTAAATAGCTGCCTAACAGCACAATACCATCGTACAGGCAAATATGTAGGCACTAAGACAGCTTTTTTTGGAGATTGTTTATCTCAATATGTTTTATCAGGACTTTTGTTCACTTTTTTTAATTAAAAATTTCCGCCTCCTCCCCGCCTTTCATTTACCTCCCCCTCCACCCTCAAATCCCCCTCCCTCTCTTGTCCGAAGAGCAGTAAGGGTTCCCTGCCCTGTGGGAAGTCCAAGTTCCTCCCTCCTCCATCCAGGTCTAGGAAGGTGAGCATCCAAACAGGCTAGGGCCCCCCGCAAAGCCAGTATGTATAGTAGGATCAAAATCCAGTGCCATTGTCCTTGGCTTCTCAGCAGCCCTCATTGTCCGCCATGTTACTCCACAACCTCTCCAGAAAAGGATATCATTGGTGTTTTTGATTTTAGCCAATCTGACAGGTGTTAGATAGTATCTCAAAGTTGTTTTCATTTGCATTTCCCTGATCACTAAGGAGGTTGAACATGACCTTAAGTGTTTTTGGCCATTCGAACTTCTTCTGTTGAGAATTCTCTGTTCAGATCAGTACCCCATTTTTAATTGGGTTAATTAGCATTTTAAAGTCTAGTCTCTTGAGTTCTTTATATATTTTGGGGATCAGACCTTTGTTGCGCGGTTGATGAAGATCTTTTCCCAGTCAGTAGGCTGCCTTTTTGTCTTAGTGACAGTGTCCTTTGCTTTACAGAAGCTGCTCAGCTTCAGGAGGTCCCATTTATTCAATATTGCCCTTAATGTCTGTGCTGCTGGGGTTATATGTAGGAAGCAGTCTCCTGTGCCCATATGTTGTAGAGTACTTCCCACTTTCTCCTCTATCAGGTTCAGTGTGTTCAGATTAATATTGAGGTCTTTAATCCATTTGGACTTGAGTTTTGTGCATGGTGATAGATATGGATCTACTTTCATTCTTCTACAGGTTGACATCCAGTTATGCCAGCACCATTTGTTGAAGATGCTTTCTTTCTTCCACTGTGTACTTTTAGCACCTTTATCGAAAATCAGGTGTTCATAGGTTTGTGGGTTAAGATCTAGGTCTTCTATTCGATTCCATTGGCTGACTTCTCTGTTTTTATGCCAGTAACAAGCTGTTTTCAATACTGTAGCTCTGTAATAGAGTTTGAAGTCAGGGATGGTAATGCCTCCAGAAGTTCCTTTATTGTATAAGATTGTTTTGGTTATCCTGGGTTTCTTGTTCCTCCATATAAAGTTGATTATTGTCCTCTCAAGATCTGTGAAGAATTTTGATGGGACCTTGATGGGGATTGCATTGAATCTATAGATTGCCTTTAGTAGAATTTCCATTTTTACTATGTTGATCCTTCCAATCTAAGAGCAAGGGAGATCCTTCCATTTTCTGGTATCCTCTTCAATTTCTTTCTTCAAATACTTAAAGTTCTTGTCAAATAGATCTTTCACTTTCTTGGTTAGAGTTACCCCAAGATATTTTATGCTATTTGTGGCTATCATGAAAGGTGATACTTCTCTGATTTCTCTCTCTGCTTCCTTATCCTTTGTATATAGGAGGGCAACTGATTTTTGGAGTTGATCTTGTATCCTGCCATGTTACTAAAGGTGTTTATTAGCTGTAGGAGTTCTTTGGTGGAGTTTTTGGGGTTGCTTATGTACACTATCATATCATCTGCAAATAAAGAAAGCTTAACTTCTTCCTTTCCAATTCGAATCCCCTTGATCCCCTTGTGTTGTCTTATTGCTATTGCCTCAAGCACTATATAAGGATAGAGTGGATAGCCTTGTCGCATTCCTGAATTTAGTGGTGTGGCCTTGAGTTTCTCACCGTTTAATTTGATGTTAACAGTTGGCTTGCTGTAAATAGCCTTTATTATATTTAGGAATGATCCTTGTATAACTAATTTCTCCAAGACCTTTATCATAAAGGGGTGTTGAATTTTGTCAAATGCTTTTTCAGCATCTAATGAGATGATCATATGTTTTTTCCTTCAGTTTATTTATATGACAGATTACATTGATAGATTTTCATATGTAGACCCAGCCCTGCATCTCTGGGATGAAGCCTAGTTGATCATAGTGGATAATTTTTCTAATGTGTTCTTGGTTTGCCAGTATTTTATTGAGAATTTTTGTGTCGATGTTCATGAGTGAGATTGGCCTGTAATTCTCTTTCTTGGTTGAGTCTTTGGGTGGTTTAGGTATCAGGGTAAATGTAGCTTCATAAAAGGAATTTGGCAATGACTGTTCTGTTTCTATATTATGAAATACCTTAAGGAGTATAGGTATTAGGTCTTCTTTGAAGTTCTGGTAGAATTCTGCATTGAAACCATCTGGTCCTGGGCTTTTTTTGGTAACAGTTTCTAATTCTTCACAACTAACACAACTATTTAGATTGTTCACCTGGTCCTGGTTTAACTTTGGTATATGGTACTTATCTAAAAACATGTCCATTTCTTTTACATTTTCCAATTTTATGGCATACAGGCTTTTGTAGTAAGATCTAATGATTCTCTGAATTTCCTCTTTGTCTGTGGTTATGTCCCCCTTTTCATATCTGATCTTATTAATTCGCATGTTCTCTCTCTGCCATTTTATTACTTTGGCTAGTGGTTTGTCAATCTTATTGATTTTCTCCATGAACCAGCTTTTTGTTTCCTTGATTCTTTGGACTGTTTTCTGTGCTTCTATTTTGTTGATTTCTGCCCTCAGTTTGATTATTTTCAGTCTTCTACTCCTCCTAGGTGAGTCTGCTTCTTTCTTTTCTAGAGCTTTCAGGTGTGCTGTTAAGTCACCAATGAGTGCTTTCTCCGTTTTCTTTAAGTGGGCACTTAGTGCTATGAACTTTCCTCTTAGCACTGCTTTCATTGTGTCCCATAGGTTTGAGTATGTTGTGTCTTTGTTTTCATTAAATTCAAGAAAGACTTTAATTTCTTTCTTTATTTCTTCCTTGACCCAGGTGTGGGTCAGTAGTTGACTGTTCAGTTTCCATGAGTTTGTAGGCTTTCTGGGGGTAGCATTGTTGTTGAATTCTAATTTTAATCCATGGTGATCCGATAAGACACAGGTGGTTACTAATTTTTTTTGTAACTGTGGAAGTTTGCTTTGTTACCAAGTACATGGTCAATTTTCGAAAAGGTTCCATGAGCCGCTGAGAAGAAGGTATATTCTTTCCTATTTGGGTGGAATGTTCTATAGATGTCTGTTAAGTCCATTTGGTTCATTACCTTCAATAAGTCTTTCAATTCTCTGTTAGGTTTCTGTCTGATTGACCTCTCCATTGGTGAGAGAGGAGTGTTGAAGTCTCCAACTATTAGTGTGTGTGGTTTTGATGGCTGCCTTGAGTTCTAGTAATGTTTCTTTTACATAAGTGGGTGCTTTTATATTAGGGGCATAGATATTCAGCATTGAGACTTCATTCTGAAGGATCTTTCCTGTTATGAGTATAAAGTGTCCCTTTCCATCTCTTCTGATTGATTTTAGTTTGAAGTTAACTTTGTTAGAAATTAGTATGGCCATACCCACTTGTTTCTTAGGTGCATTTGTTTGATAAACCTTTTCCCAGCCCTTTACTCTGAGTAGATTTCTGTCTTTGTGGTTGAGGTGTGTTTCTTGTAAACAGCAGAATGTTGAATCCTGTTTTCCTATCCAATCTCTCAGCCTGTGCCTTTTTATAGGAGAATTGAGTCCGTTGATATTCAGTGATATTAATGACCAGTGGTTGATGGAGGAGTGTCTATGTGTTATTTTCATTGATTAATAAAAAACTGCCTTGGCCCTTTAAGTTGACAGAAAATTAGGTGGGCAGAGTAGACAGAACAGAATTTTGGGAGAAAGGAAGCAGAGTTGGGAAGATGCTTCAGGGAGTCGCCATAGTGAGTCGCCATGCCTCTCCTCTCCGAGATGGATGCAGGTTAAGATCTCTCCTGGTAAGCAACCACCTCGTCGTGCTACACAGATTACTAAATATGGGTTAAAGCAAGATATGAGAATTAACCAATAAGAGGCTGAAACTAATGGGCTAGGCAGTGTTTAAAAGAATACAGTTTCCATGTAATTATTTTGGGTAAAGCTAGCCGGGTGGCGGGACGCACCTCCACCGCACCTTCTACAAGTGGTTGTTAACTCCGGTTGGCATTTTTTTTGGTAGTAGAGATTGTGTGTTTCCCTTCTTTGAGATGTGCTGGTGAAGGGTCGCTAGATGTCTGAGTTATTTTTGGCAATGCTGGACTCCTTTGTTTGTGAATTTCCTTCTATTACTTTCTGTAAGGCTGAATTTGTGGCTACATATTGTTTAAATTTGTTTTTATCCTGGAAAATTTTGTTTTCTCCATTTATAGTGAATGTAAGCTTGGCTGGGTATAGAAGTCTGGGCTTGCATCCATGGTTTCTTAGTTTCTGCAGTACATCTATCCAGGACCCTCTGACTTTCATGGTTTCCATAGAGAAGTCAGCTGTAAGTCTGATATGTTTACCTTTATAAGTTACTTGACCTTTTTCCTTTGCAGCTCTTAATATTCTTTCTTTATTCTGTATGTTTTGTGTTTTGATTATTAAATAGCGAGGAGATTTTTTTTGATTCAGTCTATTCGGTGTTCTGTATGCTTCTTGAACCTTCATAGTAATATATTTCTTTAGATTGGGAAAGTTTTCTTCTATAATTTTATTAAATATATTTTCTGGACCGTTGAGCTGTACTTCTTCTCCTTCCTCTACCCCTATTATTCTTAGGTTTGGTCTTTTTATTGTGTCCCAGATTTCCTGAATGTTTTGTGATGAGAATTTGCTTTATTTGCTGTTTTCTTTGATCAGAGCATTTATTTTCTCTATGGTGTCTTTAGAATCTGAGATTCTTTCTTCTATCTCTTGTTTTCTGTTGGTTATGCTTGTTACTGTAGTCTCTATTTGTTTACCTAGATTTTCCATATCTAGTTGGCCCTCGGTTTGTGTTTTCTTCATTGCCTCCATTTCAGTTTTCAAGTCTTGAACTGTTTCCATTATCCATTTGATTGTTTTTCCTTGGTTTCCTAGGATATCATTTATGGATTTATTCAATTCTTCAAACTTTTTGTTATACTTCTCATCCATTTCTTTAAGGGAGTTTTTCACCTCTTGTTTAAGGGCCTCTATCACTTTCATAAAGTCAATTTTTTCTACTTCTATCTTGATTGAGGTGTTCAAATCCTCCTGTTGTAAGATTGCTGGGTTCTGGTGATTTCATGTTGTTTTTCAGATTGTTGGAGGAATTCTTGCATTGGCGCCTGCCCATCTCTTCTTCCGAATGCTCCTCTATGTATCTTCTTTTACAGGATCAGGTGTCCTTGCTTGCCAAGGAGCTCACAGACAAAGGGCCTACCTTGCTGCAGGCAGGCTATTGAAACAAAGAAACTCCCGCTGCCCATTTGCACTCCCTACCCAGTCCCAGTGCCCCGATTGGGCTGAGCTGGAGATGTTATGAACCTGAAGAGGGGAAGAAGAAGGGATGTTTTTTCTAGATGCAAGCTGGGTGGGGTAGGAAGAGAGAGGCAATAGCCAGGGAGAATAGCCCCAGCCAGAAGACCAGGAAGTGTAGGGTAGGGAATGGCTGTGCTCCATCTCCCAGGCTGCTGCAGAGGGGTCAGGAATTCACTCACCCCCCAGATGTATCTTGTGGTATTAAGATCAGGTGTCCTTGCTGGCCAGAGAGTTCGCAAAGGGCTTACCTTGCTGCAGGCAGGCTATTGAAACAAAGAAACTCCTGCCCATCAGTTTCACTCCCTATCCAGTCCCAGTGCCCCGATCAGGTTGAGCTGGAAATGTTATGAACCTGAAGAGGGGAGGAAGAAGGGACCTAAGACAGCTTTTAAAATTCCAGCCGGCTTTTCAATTCCAGCTGTGGCATGGTGTAGTTTTTCGATTCCAGCCTTTTGCCCTGGTGCAGTTTTTTTGGTTCCAGCCTTCCCCCCACCCCGCCGTGGCTTGTGTTATGTCATGCGGCTCACCAACAGAGCAGATCATGACTTTAGGTCCCTCTCATTAAGACAACATGTGGCTGTTGCCATCTTGGCTGAGAGCCAAGTCAGGTAACCAAGCTTTCCCACTTTTACTTCTGCATACCCTGCCTCTTCACCCGGTCCTCACTAAACTACTCATGTTAACCCTCTGCTACATGTGTTTTGCTTAATGGCATGTCTTTGATAGGGCCTATCAAAGACATCCACGTTGCCCAATTCCTGTTCACTATTTCTGTGTATAACAATTGTTCATTACATCTCATTTCAGATTACAAAATCCTAAGTCTCATATTTTAAACTGGTATGTAGTTTTATTTAATATTAAGCTGTTCTCTACCATTGTCAGTTCTGGCATTAACCTTCCATTGCCAGCAGTTTCTTTTTTCTGCCTTTTTATGAGTGTGGATCTTACCTGTTAAGGGCCAATGCAGTCAAGCTCAGACCCAACCTTCCAGACAGATAAACAGCCCTCAACTGCTCAGAGATCTGAGGAATGTGATATTTAAGTATTTAATTGTTTAAAAACTTTTCATAACAAAAAGAGACAGGTTGGCTCCTAGCAGCAGCTCTCTGCTCCCTCCAAAGAAGACAGAAGACAGATGGGAGCAGAACAACATTCTTCTATATTTCGCAGCAACTGCTGAGCGCTGACCATTGGGGAAAACTGCCTTTCGTCTAAACTAAAGACCTCTAGACATGGACAGGATCACTGGAATTGATGGCCTAGCTGCTCAGGTCAAGGTAGGCCTGTCTTCCTACAGATTTCTTAGCCCACAGGGTCTTCTGGAACCTGGAAGGCCTATGCTAACCAAAAAAGGTCAAGTGCAACCTTCAGCAACTGTGGAGGACCGAAAAAGAGTAGCTCTGGGTGCCTACCAAGTAAGTTCTCTGTCATTTTTAATCAGTAACTCAAGTAAAATCTTATCCTTCTCAAAGATCTCTTACAGTTTGATAGCTGAGAGGTTTTCCCAGATTACCTCTTATACTGCCTTCCATAGTCTTAAAAAATACTTTTCATTGTACAAAAATATGCTACAATCATTATGTGTCTAAAACTTCTGTTTTCACAAACCCAGGAGTTCTTGTGAGTTCCAGGGAGCAGAATTAAAGAATCCACCTTAAACAGAGACACCAGACATTCCCATGCCACAGACACCTGTCAGAAACAAAGAGACCAGCTATGCCAGGATGTGACCAGCACCCAGCCTTCTCTCAGGTTCCCTCCCCCCAAGACAACTCACAATCAGCCAGAAGCAGTCTTGAGAATTTGCCGCCCCAATTCCGTTAAACTGTGGTGTCTGGTCTCCTGCTTTTATTATAGAAAGGATCTGGGAATGTTATTCTTTTGGCTGTCACTTTAAGAGGCAAGCCACCCCACTCATGCTGCCTCTGACATTCCATCGCCATCTTGGAATTCCTTCTTACTGTCCCCTCTCATGTATACAGGGTCACTGTCTATCCCTGTCTCCTCCTTCTCTCTCTCTCTCTCTCTCTCTCTCTCTCTCTCTCTCTCTCTCTCTCTCTCTCTCCCTCCCTCCCTCCCTCCCTCCCTCCCTCCCTCCCTCCCTCTCTCCCTCCCTCTCCCTCTCTCCTTTAATAAATGTTTATCTTTATGGCTATTTTCTGTGTCTATGTGCATTTTACATGCCCGCCTGCTGTTGGGAACCCACCACCGCTTGGCTCTCTTGGCCGCATGGCCTGCCATCACTGCTTGGGCCACAGCTCTGGGACCGGCAGCTGTCTCTGCCTTGGGACTGGCTGCTCGCAGAGTCTGCCGCCTGCCTACAGCTGCCACCTGGGACTTTATAGCATTTGCTGCCTGCCTATAGCTGCCGCCTGGGACTTCATAGCATTTAGAAAAAGAACAACATTAGCTGTGTTTTAATAAATAAAGCTTGCCTTTATTAGTGTGGCAAAGAAGCCACACTAATCAGCCATTCAGGCCAGGCAGTATTGGTGCATGCCTTTAATCCCAGCACTAGAGAGGAATATAAAGTGGGATAAGACAGGAATTCACTCTCATTCTCAATAGGAGGATTTGTGGAAGCAGGATTGCCTATTTTCAGTCTGAGGTAGAGGTAAGAACCAGTGGCTGGCTTCTCTGCTTTTCTGATCTTCAGGTTGAACCCCAATATCTGACTCTGGGTTTTTATTATTCTTGCTACAGGAAAGAAAACCAAGGATTAGCAAATAGAACTACATAAAATAGGAGGCTTCTTAAATTAAACAGTCGCCAGAGTGAAGAGAAAGTCTACAGGATTGAAATTTCTTTTTAACAACTACACATCATACAGGGGGCAAATATCTAAGGTATATAAAGATCTGTTAAAAAATCAAACACCAAAGATATTATCTAATTAATAAATAAGCTAAATGTCAAAACAATAGATATAAATGGTCAATAAATATTTGAAAAATTAGTCAATATCTTTGTAGGATGATTATCTATCCAAAAACAGAAAGAAAATGAGTAGGGACAAAGGAAGAAAAGAAGAAGAAACAGCAGCAAATGCTGATGGAGACTTGGAACAAGAGGAGCCTTTATTCACTGATAGTAGGATTGTAAACATGTATAACTACTATAGAAATCTATATGCAGATTACCCCAAAACATTGAAACTAGAACTAACATATGACATAGTGTGGAGGCCCCAAAATTTGAACCTATTTTATCCTGTTTGAAGGTCCAAGAGTTTGTGATTATTTAAAGTTGTTAATAACAACTGTGGCTACACACCTTGACCTGGGGTGTGGTTACTTGGGATTTTGGACATTAAGATGGCCCATGGAGATAGATCCACTCTACCCTGACCTAAGGTCAAAAACCTCAAGCATATTTTTGCTTTTTCTTTTGAAATAAGAGGTTTGACCTTGGAAGTGGCTGCCTTCAGGATACTTGGTCTAGGATGGGTTTACTGCCTAACAACAAAATGCTTTTCTCATAAATTAATGGCTTGATGTTTCAACATATTAAACAAGTAACTGTTGTGTTCTTAAAGAATGCTACGGAGTCCCAGAGCGGCAGCTGTAGGCAAGCGGCAAATGCTATGAAGTCCCAGAGCAGTGGCCCGCGTGGTGGTGGCGGGCCATGTGGCGGCAAGCAGCAGGCCCTGCGAGCAGCCAGTCCCAGGCAGAGAAGGCTGCCGGTCTTAGAGCAGTGGCCTGAGCAGTGGTGACAGCCCATGTGGTGGCAGGCAGTGGGCTCTGGGAGCAGCCAGTCCCAGGCAGAGATGGTTGCCTGTCCCCGAGCAGTGGCTGGTCCCAGGCAGGGAGACACATGGCGGGCCGGCAGAAGACAGAGACATGGTGAGGTTGAATATTTATTCAGGGGAGTTATGAAGGGGGAAGGGGAGAGAGAGAGAGAGAGAGAGAGAGAGAGAGAGAGAGAGACAGACAGACAGACAGACAGACAGACAGAGACAGAGAGACAGAGAAGGGGAAGCAGAGAAGTGGGGAGAGCGGCAGAAGCGAAGCTGCCTCTCTGAGAGGAAGATGGAAAAGAGAGCAAGCTCAGGCCGGAAGCTGAAGATCAGCCTGCCTCAGCGGATGGGGAGGGAATGGGCGTGGCTTGTCTGTTAAAGGGACAGGGACCAAAACCATAATAGGATAGTATTGGTACGGAATTTCAGTGAGTACTGAAAATTTGTCTGTGTTTAATTTCCAACAGTTTAATATACCCCTGATTTCAAAAGGTAGGAGTAGAACAAAAGGACTGCATTAACATACAAATTGAAAGTCATGGGGTGCATTCATTGCCCAGGCCCTTGACTCAAGCCCTAGACCAAACACTCTGTAAGCAAACCACTCCCTGGGTAGAATCCTAATGTAGAAGGAAGCAGCGGGGCTGCGTCCCGCCACCCGGCCGACGGCTAGCTTTATACCCGAAATAATTACACAGAAACTGTATTCTTTTAAATACTGCCTGGCCCATTATTTTCAGCCTCTTACTCACATCTTGATTAGCAGGAGTGGGGATGCTTCAGGCAGTCGCCATATGCAGTCTCCATGCTTCTCCTCTCCGAGATGGACACAGGTTAAGATCTCTCCTGGTAAGCCACACCTCGTGGTGCTACACAGATTACTAAATATGGGTTAAAGGAAGATGTGAGAATTAACCAATAAGAGGCTACAGATAATGGGCCAGGCAGTGTTTAAATGAATACAGTTTCCGTGTAATTATTTCGGGTGTAAAGCTAGCTGGTGGCCGGAAGGCGGGACACAGCCCGCCACTCCTCACTACATCCTAAATTATTTCCATAAAGGGAACTGGAACTTAGTTGGATCCTTAGACTTTTGTTTTAGGTAGGAACCAATTACTTCCCTATTTCAGAAACATGAGGACTGGCAACTAGCCACACCTATTCACAATACTCTTGAAAGAGCAGAACTCTGATTTATAACTAGGTGAGACCTTTGTTTAAGTTAGAAGTACAATAATCTCGAACTAAAAACAAATCCCAAACTCTCTGACCTTTGGCCTCTTTGGCTTCCACACGCCTCTGTGATTCTTTCTTATCTCTGTTCTTTCTAATCTTCTCGCCCCTGCCCTGGAATTTACAAACCCACCATGGCTAGGATCACAGCAGAAGTCACCCCCAAAAGGTGACCCATGATATATGGTACCCAACAGGGGTTACTCCCGACATATGGTGCAGGAACATGGTGCTTAGGACTCATGACAGATAATGCACAGATGTTTGGCCAGTGGTATAGGGGGACAATATGATGGACATTGCCCATTGTAGAACTTTAAGACAATTCTGAAGCCATTTCTGACAACTCCTACTTCCCCTCCTCCCCTGGGAACCAAGGACATAACAGCTATGCATGCACGTACTGAGATGTTGGGTACTTTTCATTTCCCTGAATAAGGGCAAGGTAACCCTTAGGTGTTGACTTAGTTACTGATGTTTTGACTTAGTCCCTGGGAAAGGGCAAAGTGACCCTCAGAAGTGTCCCTTTACCTCATCTGATCTGGCAACCACTCTCCAGCCAATTATTGGTAATAGCCCTTTTGAATAAGCCAACCATAATAGTTAAAAAAACAACCCCCAGACACCCCTTCCTTCTGTGGTTTTTCCCTTTAAAAATAGCCTGTACCAGTCATTCAAGGTCTTCTAGCCTCCCGACTGCTGGAGAACCCTGTTATGACAGAATTTATGAAATCCTCATGCTTTTACATCAGCTGTGATATGAGAGATGGTTTCTTGAGGCGACTCCTCCTCCTCGGTGATTGGATGCTGGGGTCCAACATTTGGTTCCCTGACCGGGAATCGACTCACTCCCAGACCTCTGGCCCTGAGCCCTGAAAGATGTTTCATGGGCATTTGTGGGAGGGAGGGGTGACCAGGTCACTGGCACTAGATCCTCCATCTGTATTTTCGGATCTGCTTCTGCGTGGCTTCTGATTTTGAGTCTATGTCTGTCTTTTTGTTCTTGTGTATTTTCAGTTCTGTACCAGAGTGGTGGTGAGAGCACCAGCTCCTGGATTGGAGTTTGTGTCTGTCTCTTTGTATTTTTGTTCTTTTTTTTTTTTTTTTTGGTTTTTCGAGACAGGGTTTCTCTGCAGCTTTTTTAGAGCCTGTCCTGGAACTAGCTCTTGTAGACCAGGCTGGCCTCGAACTCACAGAGATCCTCCTGCCTCTGCCTCCCGAGTGCTGGGATTAAAGGCGTGCGCCACCACCGCCCAGCTTGTATTTTTGTTCTTGTGTATCAGTTTTTCTTTGATAAAATGGGACAACAATTAACTACCCCTTTGACCCTGACTTTAGATCATTGGAAGGAGGTTAAAGATCGAGCTTGTAATCAATCTGTGGAAATCCTAAAGAAACGCTGGCAGACATTCTGTTCCTCGGAATGGCTCACTTTTGAGGTGGGCTGGCCACGGGACAGGGCATTAAACTTGGATACTATCTTACAGGTCAAAGAAAAAAATCCTCCAAACCGGCCCTCCTGACCACTTAGACCAGGTTCCCTACATTGTTACCTGGGAGAGTTTATCCAGAGATCCCACCACCACCACCATGGGTCAAGCCATTTGTCCCACCTGTAGGAACTCAGAACTCGGTAACAGCCACAAGGCCATCATCAGCTTCTCTGTTTTGGGAAGCAGAGACGGCAGCAATGGCAGCTGCCTCTCCTCCAAGCCTTTTGTCTTCTCTTTCCTGTACAGGAACGAACAAAGCCCGGAATCCAGGCACCTCTGGTTCTTCCTGATACCCAGCCAAGCTCCTCCGGCATGGCAGACTTCTCTCTCCCCTGTCCCCACATAGACACTGAGTGCTGAAGTTTTCAGGGCTAGGGCCCAACTAGTGGGGCTCCTCAGCAATGGGTGTGGAGGAGGGAGTAAAAGGGGAGGGACCTCCCAAACATTTCCCTTTTCATTCAGACTCTCAGGCTATGACTGGATTCATAGAATCTGTTCTGACTACCCACCAGCCCACGTGGAATCTCAATATGGCAGCAGGTAGGGGGTGGCTGACAGTCAAATGCCGCAGGTCTCTCTGTCTCAGGGGGTTGGTTGTAAGGCATCCCACTCATTTGGCCAAGGTAAGAGAGGTTCTTCAGGGGCCAGTTAAACCACCAGTTATATTTCTTATGACTTACAGGCGTTTTACTCCCTTTGATCCAACCTCTGATAGTCAGCAGGCAGTGGGAACTATGGCCTTCATAGAGCAGTCAGCATCAGAGATAAGAAGAAAGTTACAGTGGTTTGATTGAAATGAAGGGACTGAGTAAGTGTTTCAGAAGCAGGAGGCAGAGAAAGTGAAAGAAAGGGAGGAAGGTGGGAAGCAAAGGAAAAAGGACCAGAGGGATTGTAAGCAAGAAAGAAATTTGTAAAGATTTTTGGCCACAGTGGTAGGAGAAAAAGAATCAGACAGATAAGGAGGCAATAGAAGACAGCAGCTGCAGAGACTGCGCCTCAGACAGAGCAGCCCCTGACCTGGCCGAATGCAGACTTGTGCAGCCACCACCTGGGCCCAGTGACAAAAGAAAACAGTGAGGAGGAACGGCCTTATGGCTGCTGAAAGAGACACTTCTCAGCAGATGCTAAGAAGGGTGGAGAACGACACAAGCACAGCCTGCTACTGAAGTGGTGCTCTGCCCACTGGAGAGGCCTATGCAATGCCCACGGTGACCCTGCTGGAGTACAGCAGCCTGACACCCCCTTGCTTACGCTGTGCACCCAGGCTGGGTGTACGAGAATAAGGGGAGGGGTTCCCCCTCTCTGTGTCTAAAACATTTGACTGTGGACAGACACAAGGGCTGAGCACTCTATGTTGAAACAACCATTATCAGTGAACCACCTTACAAACTGTAGATCTGGGAAAAGGACCAGTGACTCTGCGTGTCCCATGCCTTCATTAGAAAAAGACTTGCTGACAAAGTCAAAGGCCCAGATTAGGTTTAGGTAATCAAGAGCCTTTTTGTTTTCACTCCCTGCTGTTCCAGAGCTACTTGCAAGTTTCACAGAGAACAACTGCTCCCAGCTCCCAGACTGCAGCTTCAAACAAAGCTTCCCAAACAGAGCCAGTTATGGTGGCTGAGCTGAGCAGACTTACAGATTGCAGCAGTTTCCTCAAAGAAGGTGAGCGCAAAGTAGGTGCGGCGGTGGTAGATGGGCCAGACATCATATAGGCAGCGGCACTGCTGCCAGGGACCTCAGCCCAAATGCAAAATTAATATCCCTGATCGAGGCACTAGAGCTATCAGAAGGACAAAAAGTAAACATCTACATGGATAGCTAGCTGTTATGCATTTGCAATGGCCCACATCCAAGGGGAGATCCATAAAATGCAGGGATTGTTAATGTCTACCGGAGAAAAGATTAAAAACAAGACTGAAATCTTGGCGCAATTGAAGGCCCTCTTTCTGCTCAAAAAAGGTGAGCATTGTTCATTGCCCAGGACACCAAAAAAAAAGGGCAATGACCTTGTAGACGGAGAAAATCGTAAGGCCGATGAGGTAGCCAAGCATGCTGCACTGGGCTAGAGAAAATTGTCTCTGGTGGAGATACCAGATTCCCCAGAGTCAGAGGATTATTCCCAATACTCTGCCCAGGATCTAGAGACTATCCAGAAACTTAATGCAGACTTTAATGAACAACAAAAAGCTTGAAAGTATCAGGACAAAATTGTGTTACCTAAGAAGGATGCCTCTGAGCTGGTTGCCCAAATGCATCGATGGACTCATTTAGGGAAAAAAAAAAAGATTAAATGTCTAATGAAAAAGACAGATTTTTTTTTTTAATATTCCAGGCCTTAACTCCCTCATACAGCAAGTAATGTCGACTTGCGTCCCCTGCGCCAAGGTAAATGCAGGGCGTCAGAATGCCCCGGAGGGCATAAGAATAAGGGGAGACTGACCTGGTACACACTGGGAAATGGACTTCACTGAGATAAAACTGGGAAAATATGGTAATAAATATCTCCTAGCTTTTATAGACACCTTCTCCGGTTGGACAAAAGTTTTTCCCACCAAACAAGAAATGGCTCAATTGGTGGTAAAGAAAATAAAGAAGAAATCTTCCTGAGGTTTGGCCTGCCCAAGGTAATCGGGATTTTTGGTAAAACTGCCTTGTTGCCCAGATAAGTCAGGATGTGGACAAGACTGGGAAAAATTACTGACCCCAGAGTTCAGGACAGGTAGAAAAAAAAGACCAGCGGGGAATGATTGGGCAGCCCCTCCCCCTTTCTTTGTCCTGTTCTGGGTTCGAAACACCCCTTTCAGGATCCTATGGAAAACAGTATATAATACTAATGCTCTTCTTCCCAGACTGTTATCTATCCATCTGAACCAGCTTGGACACCTGGAAATCTCGCATCCGTTCCAGAAATGTGACTCCTGGGGTATATCTGGAGGGACATGAGAAAAGCACAGCACTCCACAGCCAGAGCAGCAGCCGCCTGCTCACACCTGTTTGCACTGCCATCCACGCCTCTTTAAGCCCTTGTTTTGTTACCCGGGCCCGTTTGTAACAATCCCCATGCACCCCAGAAACTGACTTGGCAGGTTTCCTCACAAACTGGAGAGGTGGTATGGACCAACTCCAAAACAGTCCCTGATTTCTGTCAACTAGTAGCAGGGCTAAAGTCCTGTGATATCCGAGATGCATATCCCCCACAGCTGCCCCTGGAGGCTGGCAGATTTTCCCCTGTAGGAAATATTTGGGTGCCAAGGTCCAGAACACAGATGCCACTTGGGAAAGCTAGATTTTTATACTGTGGTGCCTGAAAATGTAAAACTACTGGGGATGCTTATTGAAAACCTACTTCTTCCTGGGACTAGATAACTGTTCGTAAAAATTATACTTCCAAAGCAATGCTCCCTGTGGAGCTCAGGGACCTGTGACATATCCCCCACTTGTCTCCCAGGGGCAAGCAGCAGGACTGTCTCCATGGGTGTCAGGAAAGACTTGGGGCATGCGATGGTTTTTCCCAAACAGAATACAGCAGCAAGATTTAGGTGCCACCTTCACCTATAAGCTAAAGGTAGAGAACCAAGTACTATTTGACCAGGGCCTGCTGCTGCCGGCTGGACTAAGCTACTCTCCCTGCTTCTCTGCAGGCACCTCCCACCACCAGCCAAGGACTATTCAACCTTGTGTGGGGAGCCTTTTCCTTGCTAAATTGTACTGACCTCAGCTTGACACAATCTTGCTTGCTATGCCTGTCAGCAGGATCTCCCTATTACGAGAAAATAGCCTCATCTGGCAGCTTCAACACTCATACATCCTATAGATGGGGGCAACAGAAAAAGTTAACCTTAACAAAAGTATGTTTGGGGACTTCAACCCCTCAATATCAATACCTGTGTAACCTAACTCTCCCAAATCCCAAGACAACAGGAAACTGGTACCTGGTGCCCTCTGTTGACCTATGATGGGCCCACAACATTGGTTTAACCCCTTGTATCTCTGATGATACTGCTAATTTCTGTGTAGTGATCCAATTAGTCCCCCAAATTTACTAATATCCCAGGATTGGGATAGTTGACCAAATAAGAGGGAGAAATGTAGAACTTTAAGACAATTCTGAAGCAATTTCTGACAACTTTCAGTACTTCCTCTCCTCCCCTGGGAACCAAGGACATAACAGCTACCCATGCACGTACTGAGATGTTGGGAACTTTCCATCTCCCTGAACAGGGGCAAGATAAACCTTAGGTGTTGACTCAGTTACTGATGTTTTGACTTAGTCCCTGGGAAAGGGCAAAGTGACCCTCAGAAGTGTCCCTTTACCTCATCTGATCTGGCAACCACTCTCCAGCCAATTATTGGTAATAGCCCTTTTGAATAAGCCAACCATAATAGTTAAAAAAACCCAGACACCCCCCTTGCTTCTGTGATTTTTCCTTTTAAAAATAACCTGTACCAGCCATTCAAGGTCTTCTAGCCTCCAACTGCTGGAGGACCCCGTCATGACAGAATTAATAAAATCCTCATGCTTTTACATCAGCTGTGATATGAGAGATGGTCTTTTGGGGGTGACTCCTCCTCCTCGGTGATTGGACGCTAGGGTCCAAAACCCATAAATGAGACACTGCAGGTGTAAGAATAAAAGGTGAGTGCTCGTGTAAATATAGAAAATTAACAGAAAGGGGCAATGATTGTATTGGGAGTAAAGCTATAAATATTTGTAAATATGGGAGAAGAAATAGTATTCAACTAAGTACAGTTACTTAGATGTATTTTGAAAGCCAAAACAGCTGGGGGTGGAGCAGAAACAATGCAGAAATTTTTAGAGCTTGTAAATTGTAAATTGTATAAACAGTATACAGCCTCCACTCCAGCTTTGGGCTTTTCCTAGACTCTGAAAGGCTAAAGTGCAGCCCTGCCTTCATCCCCAGAAACAGGCAGGGCTATGGTCGTGGAGCTGAATCCGCTGCTACTGAGTGGGTGGAAGAATTATGGAAGCATGGGACACAAGGTGTGCCATACAAAGTCAGGCTATGGTCACAGAGCCACAGCCTCTGTTGTTGTTGAGTGAGTGGGAAGAGAGAAGGGAGCTCAGAGCACACAGTCCTGCAATGGCCTGGGTTAACACTGAGATTGTGTCAGGCCACACACACGCACACAATAAAGGCAGCACAGTCTAGCCTTCAATGTGCTGCTGTGGAGCCAGGAAAAACATATGACAAAAACGCTTGGATGGCTGTGCCCAGAGCCACTTGGCAGGAAATGGCTTGAGGCAGCATGAAATTTTCTCATGCAGAAATTTTGTGATTCTCCTAATTTTGTGATTACAAGATTTAAAATAAAAAAAGCAGAGGTAACTAAAAGAAAAAAACCAAAGCAATGTGACTATACCCATCTAACCTTGTGAATGTGGCAGTCTCAGAGATGCCACAATGATGGACGCCTAAAAACCTAAGCTAAATTTGTCAGCTGGTCACAATCTGTGGCAGGACCACTGAACATAGCCAGCACCCATGCCAGGCACAGCCCTGCACAGCCCAAACAGATGTCTGTAAAAATGTAAATGAGCAAGTTGAACATGTCAGCTAGGCAAATTTACAGCTTAGATTAGAAAAATAGCTTATAAACTTTCAACAAAATATCCAATGGCTATGGTCCTATGGATTGTTGTTTACAAAGGATCTTAAGCCCCTCCATAAAACTATTAAGGGGAGTAATGATTCTAATTCCTCAAAGCAACTCATGAAAGCTGCTAAACAAAATACTGTCAAATAAAATAAACAAAATAAAAAAGCATGCAATTAATGTGCACATACCACACAACTCGAAATAAATAAATAAATAAATAGATAGATAGATAGACAGATAAACAAACAAACAAACAAACAAATAAATAAATAAATAAATGAAGAGGATTAAACCATCAGTCACTACATAATGCCTTAAATCATATTTTTTTTTTTTACTCTAAGCTTCTTAAATGAGCAGTCTGCCACAGGTAGATTTTGGCATGATGACACTAAGGCAACATTTGATAAAGCAAGGTAGAAAGACTCTTGCATGTGCTTGTGGAAAGGATACAACCCTGTATTTGGGGTCAACGATATGTCTGTGCTTTTTTTTCAGGAGGAAAACAAAGTTTGATGATATGACTGTGTGTACAGCAGAGAAAGATTTCTAAACCAGTATTCCTTATTTACAATATCATGCTGCAGTCTGAGAAAGGAAAAAAGATCGTGTTGATGACTGTTGAGTCCTAGTTTCTTGGTGGACCTGCTGCACAAACTTCCAGACCTTCACATGTCTTGTTTACTTTGGAGCCAGTCCAAGGACACTGACTAAATATTTGACAGTTTATCCACACTTTATCATAGGACACAGAACTCATTTTGCCAGTGTGGTATTCAATCTGCTGACCTCAATATTCCTCTCTGGGTTAAAAAGACTCATTACAAGGAGTGACTGAAGGCTCTCATAAAAAATGAGGAGGGTAGGGTAGCCTAAAGGTTTTTGCTGCTGCTCAGAGACTGAGACAATTACTTAGAAGTAGTAATGCAGTTGGACTCTCACCCATCACAGAAAGTTTTTCTTGTCTTTTGATTAGAACAGCTTTAAGAGAATTGTGATTTGACACATTGCACATTTATTGTTAATTTCTACACTAGAATTATGATGTTGACATGTTAATGTTTATAACTGCTTTATTTCACTATAAAATGTTACTGATTAAAAAAAGATTAAAACTTGTCTAAGAGAAGTTTGACATTACCAGTAAGTTCTTAGATTTAACATGTTTAATAAGACAAATTTATATTTTAATACAGCTAAAAACTGTTTAAAACACCTTAAACAAATTCAAAAGGGCGTTCCCACCTCTGGTGATCTTCCACTCCTTTAATTATGAGATACTGTAGCTGTAGGAGCATGTGTATCACAAAACATTATCTGTTGACACATAACTATCTCATTATTGGTAAACTCTCTTGACAAAAAGTTGACTCAAAGGCACAAGGCACCTAATAATACACTCTCCCTTAACCCTTTGCTTACAGAGATGGGTAAGATCCTTTTTCCCTCAAGTCCCTAAGGCAAGGGTATGCATGATTAGAATACATGTACCAAAGACAGGTAGGTCTAAAAAAACAACAAAAAATGCTCACCTAAGGCAGACATGATAATCTGTCCTGTAGCAAAAGCTCAGGCTTTATAAAAATTAATAAAAAGGGGAGGAATATGTGGAGGCCCAAAAATGTGAGCCTATTGAACCTTGTTTGAAGATCAGAGAGTTTGCACTTATTCAAAGTTGTTAAGAACCTAACATTTCTAATCCTCACACTTTTACCCTGAAACATACAAACTCACCACAGTTAGGATCGCAGCAAAAGTCACCCCAAAAATGTGGTCCACAACAACATAGCTATACCTTTCTTGGGTATATACACAAAGGAATCTAAATTAATGCACACCAGAGATACTTGCACATCCATGTTTCATGCTGTAGTACTTAAAATAACTAGGAAATTCAACCAGCCAAGATGCCTGTCAACAGATGAACACATATAAAAATGTGGTATGTATGCATAATGGAATATTATACCACTACAAAAAACCTGAAATCATCACATTTTCAACAAATGGATACAATTGTAAATAATTATGCTAAATGAAATAAGCCAGTCTCAGAAAAACAAATACTGTATGTCTCCTCTCTTATGCAGAACATAGATTAAAATTATATGAATATGTATATGTAGTATATATAAATATATCATAAGTTGTGTATATATTTACATATGTATGATTGTAAGCTATTGGACCAAAGGACAATCATGAGAAAGGAAGAAAAATTCTTAAGGAAAATAGATTGGGTAATGGAATGCATTACTAAAAACAGCTAGAAGAGGCAAAGAAGAGCATGGGGAGGAGAGTGGGGGAAGAAATGAATAATAAGAAAGCTAATAACACATATGTATGAAAATACCATGATGAAACCCTAAATATAAAACAATTATTTAAAAAAAAACCACTATCCTCACTGGAACAAATAGCTTATAAGAGCTATTGAATAAGGTAGATTTCCAGAAATAACAGATTCTGTTTAAAGCTGAGAACTTAGCTCAGTAGTATAGGAGTTGACTAATACAAGTCTCTTGGTTTAATATCCATCATTATGGAAAAATAGGAAGGAGACAGAAATAATAGAAACTCAAAAGTTAATTAGAATCAAAGACAATAGACTTCATCTTTAAATAGATAAAATTTGGATGAATATAAATTTTTACTTTAAAGATTATTTCAATATAAATTAGATAAAATAGTAGCAGAGTAGAAAAACAGAATTTATCAGCTGGTTATCACTAGCTGGGGGACCCAGTCTCCAGTCAGCACCAGGGTAGTAAATAAAACCCCACAAATGCAACAAGTGCTTAGGAAAAAAATCCTATCTATCTGAGGGCTAAACTTTTTCTATCTAGGAGGAAAAATAAAGAAACACATTCTTTCTGATGGTAAGTTTCTCTTTTACTTCATCTTAAAAATGCTCTCTGAAAAATCTCTCTCACTCCTCTACATAGCTCTGCACAGCTTCCTTATTAGCTCTTCATTCCTTCTCCCACACCCAAAACTTTGGACAATTATATGTTACATTATCAGGGCCTGACCCATTCTCATAACACAAGATAAGTCACATAGTTTCACTTAGGCTAGGGAGTATACATGACTGGATAGTGAGTAATGCTTGATCATGCACATAGTTTAGATGGTTAGGGTTCTCAGATAGAAAGTAAACAGTTGCCTGAACCTTGAGCCTGTAACATAGAGGCTGGCACTATGTGTGAAAAGTCAAGTGCTGAGAAAGTATGTCTACTAAAGTTGCTTCAAACTCTGACCTTAAATCAGCAATAAACACCTAGGAAAATGACCTCATGAATTTGTCTCTAGGGGGAACCAGCTATCATCTCCAGGGTAAAGCAGATTTTTTTCATGCATATGTTTTCTTTTAATCCTTATTACAATCCATATCCTTTAAATTGTTTTTACACTGAAGCCAAAACAATTATGTTATCCAAAAGACAAGAGTTTTTTTATCCAAACTTTTTTTTGAAATTTTCACTTACATTTTAGAATTTTAAACAAGCCTCGTTATCCATGAAATTGGTATCTAAGGAATAGTATCATCATATTAGTGATAAATGAGCCAATAGATAAATAAATAAAGTGACTTGTAGTGTTATCATAGGAATATTCATCCCACAGTTTTAAGTGAAGTTGTTTCTCTAGTTTAAGCTTTTTTTCCTCATTTTTTTATTAAAAATTTCCATCTCCTCCCCTCCTCCTCCCCCTTCCCTCCCCTCCCTTCCACCCACACCCACACTCCCTCCCTCTCCAGGCCAAAGAGCCATCAGAGTTCCCTTCACTATGTTAAGTCCAAGGTCCTCCCAACTCCCCCTAAGTCCAGGAAGGTGAGCAACCAAACTGACAAGGCTCACAGTGAGCCCGTCCATGCTGTAGAGTCCAAGCCCATTGACATTGTCCTTGGATTGTCAGTCCTCCTCCACCGTTAGCCACATTCAGAGAGTCCGGTTTGGTTGCCTGTTCCATCAGTCCCATTCCAAATGGACTTGGTGATCTCCCGTTAGTTCTGTCCGACCGTCTCAATGGGTGAATGCACCCTCATGGTCCTGACTTCATTGCTCATGATCTCCCTCCTTTTGCTCCTCATCAGGACCTTGGGAGCTCAGTCTGGTGCTCCAATGTGGGGCTCTGTCATTTTCTCCATCCATTGCCAGGTGAAGGTTCTATGGTGATATACAAGATATTCATGAGTATGGCAATAGAATCTGGACATTTCTGGCTCCCTCTCCTCAGTTGCCCAAGGAACTAGCTGGTGGCATCTTCCTGGACACCTGGGAACCCCTCTCTAGAGTCAAGTCTCTTGCCAACCCTCAGATGGCTCCCTTAATTAAGATATATGCTTCCCTGCTCCCATATCCACCCTTCCTATATCCCAACCATCCTATTCCCCCAAGCTCGCCCCATCCTCCACTTCACAATTTTCTCTTCCCATTCCCCCATACCCCCATCCCACCCCACCCCCAAGTTCCCATTTTTTGCCTGGCAATCTTGTCTACTTCCAATATCCAGGAGGATAACTGTATGTTTTTGTTTGCATTCACCTTCTTATTTTGCTTCTCTAGGATCACGAATTATAGGCTCAATGTCCTTTATTTATGGCTAGAAACCAATTATGAGTGAGTACATCCCATGTTCATCTATTTGGGCCTGGGTTAACTCACTCAGGATGGTGTTTTCTATTTCCATCCATTTGCATGCAAAATTCAAGATGTCATTGTTTCTTACCGCTGAGTAGTACTCTAATATGTATATATTCCACACTTTCTTCATCCATTCTTCCACTGAAGGGCATCTAGGTTGTTTCCAGGTTCTGGCTATTACAAATAATGCTGATATAAACATAGTTGAACAAATGCTTTTGTAATATGATTGGGCATCTCTTGGGTAACTTCCCAAAAGTGCGATTGCTGGGTGCTAGGGTAGGATGATCCCGAATTTCCTGAGAAACTGCCACACTGCTTTCTAAAGTGGTTGCACAAGTTTGCATTCCCACCAGCAATGGATGAGGGTACCCCTTACTCCACATCCTCTCCAGCAAAGGCTATCATTGGTGTTTTTGATTTTAGCCAATCTGACAGGTGTAAGATGGTATCCCTAAGTTGTTTTCATTTGCATTTCCCTGATTGCTAATGAGGTTGAGCAGGACCTTAAGTGTCTTTTGGCCATTCGAAATTCTTCTGTTGAGAATTCTCTGTTCAGTTCAGTGGAAATTTTAAACTGAGGGTGGAAATCAACAAAATCGAAACACAGAAAACAAACCAAAGAATCAATGAAACAAAAAGCTGGTTCTTGGAGAAAATCAACAAGATTGACAAACCCCTAGCCAAACTAATCAAAGGACAGAGAGAGAACAAACAAATTAATAAGATTAGAAATGAAAAGGGGGACATAACCACAGACACAGAGGAAATTCAGAGAATCATTAGATCTTACTACAAAAGCCTGTATGCCACAAATTGGAGAATGTAATAAAAGAAATGGACACCTTTTTAGATAAGTACCATATACCAAAGTTAAACCAGGACCAGGTGAACAATCTATATAGTCCTGTTAGTCACGAAGAATTAGAAACTGTTATCAGAAACCTCCCTATCAAAAAAAGCCCAGGACCAGATGGTTTCAATGCAGAATTCTACCAGAACTTCAAAGAAGACCTAATACCTATACTCCTTAAGGTATTTCATAATATAGAAACAGAACAGTCATTGCCAAATTCCTTTTATGAAGCTACAATTACCCTGATACCTAAACCACACAAAGACTCAACCAAGAAAGAGAATTACAGGCCAATCTCACTCATGAACATCGACGCAAAAATTTTCAATAAAATACTGGCAAACAGAATCCAAGAACACATTAGAAAAATTATCCACTTCGATCTACTAGGCTTCATCCCAGAGAAGCAGGGCTGGTTCAACATATGAAAATCTATCAATGTAATCCATCATATAAATAAACTGAAGGATAAAAACCATGTGATCATCTCATTAGATGCTGAAAAAGCATTTGACAAAATTCAACACCCCTTTATGATAAAGGTCTTGGAAAGATTAGGGATACAAGGGTCATTCCTAAATATAATAAAGGCTATTTAAAGCAAGACAACAGCTAACATCAAATTAAATGGTGAGAAACTCAAGGCCATCCCACTAAATTCAGGAAAACGACAAGGCTGTCCACTCTCTCCTTATCTCTTCAATATAGTGCTCGAAGTGCTAGCAATAGCAATAAGACAACACAAAGGGATCAAGGGGATTCAAATTGGAAAGGAAGAAGTTAAACTTTCGTTATTTGCAGATGATATGATAGTGTACATATGCGACCTGAAAAACACCACCAAAGAACTCTTACAGCTGATAAACTCCTTTAGTAACGTGGCCGGATACAAGATCAACTCCAAAAAATCAGTTGCCCTCCTATATACAAAGGATTAGGAAGCAGAGAGAGAAATCAGAGAAGTGTCACCTTTCACGATAGCCACAAATAGCATAAAATATCTTGGGGTAACTCTAACCAAGGAAGTGAAAGATCTATTTGACAAGAACTTTAAGTCTTTGAAGAAAGAAATTGAAGAGGATATCAGAAAATGGAAAGATCTCCGTTTCTCTTGGATTGGGAGGATCAACATAGTAAAAATGGCAATTCTACAAAAGGCAATCTATAGATTTAATGCAATCCCCTTAAAGGTCCCATCAAAATTCTTCACAGATCTTGAGAGGACAATAATCAACTTTATATGGAGGAACAAGAAACCCAGGATAACCAAAACAATCTTATACAATAAAGGAACTTCTGGAGGCATTACCATCCCTGACTTCAAACTCTATTACAGAGCTACAGTATTGAAAACAGCTTGTTACTGGCATAAAAACAGAGAAGTCAGCCAATGGAATCGAATAGAAGACCTAGATCTTAACCCACAAACCTATGAACACCTGATTTTCGATAAAGGTGCTAAAAGTACACAGTGGAAGAAAGAAAGCATCTTCAACAAATGGTGCTGGCATAACTGGATGTCAACCTGTAGAAGAATGAAAGTAGATCCATATCTATCACCATGCACAAAACTCAAGTCCAAATGGATTAAAGACCTCAATATCAATCTGGACACACTGAACCTGTTAGAGGAGAAAATGAGAAGTACTTTCCAACATTTGGGCACAGGAGCCCGCTTCCTATGTATAACCCCAGCAGCACAGACATTAAGGGCAACATTGAATAAATGGGACCTCCTGAAGCTGAGCAGCTTCTGTAAAGCAAAGGATACTGTCACTAAGACAAAAAGGCAGCCTAGTGACTGGGAAAAGATCTTCACCAACCCTGCAACAGACAAAGGTCTGATCCCCAAAATATATAAGGAACTCAAGAGACTAGACTTTAAATTGCTAATTAACCCAATTAAAACCAGATTTTTTGAAGCTGTTCTGAAGTTTAAAATTATCTGTCTTTGTGACTAAGAAAACTATTACTTTCCTATGTCAGTCTGAATAATGAAAAATATCTTAGTATTATTTCTATTCATCAAAATTATACAGCTTAAGCAGAAATCATCTTCCAGACCATTCACAACTATATGTGTGCTCAATAGAAGGAATATTTACATGAGATAAACACACAAGCAGTGGGAAAATGCCCACAGCAATTCTTATGAAAGAAATGCAGTGGCACATAAAAGAAATCACAGACAGGAACAATTGTTCATTTACAGTCAGTAAGTCCATGGCCTTTTCTGGTATGGCTCTCCATCAGAGAGCTATTTGTCTGGTGAGATGACCTGCTGAACACTAGTCTTCACCTGCTGTATACTCCTATTTCACTCCCAGCAGCTATTAGGAGGAGAGAGATGGATAGGAAAAAGAGAAGTAGTCAAGTCTTATAAACTGAGGTCTGAGAGAGCAGACAGGTTCAGTCATAAAGGTCAGCAAGCAGCTAGAATAAGGGATAATACAGGTCCTCAGAGAAATGTGAGATTTTCTAGAGTGTCAAGACAAGCATGCTTAGGATTTTGGCTAGTATCTGAAGAAAATGTAGAAATGGAAAAGAAGGATAGGTGCACTTTTTACTTATAATTCAGAAAAAAGGACAAGCTTAAAAAGTGAAGAGCTATAAGCAACTGCTTTAAACTTATATTTTAAAGAAAGTTAGAAACTCTTAACCCAACTAGACCCTGCCCATCATTCTCCTGGTTCTAACTGGATACAGAGCTAACAAAACAAGCTCACATGCCTAGCTAAAATGACATTGAAAAACTACAAATTTGAATGATTAAGACATTATCATCACATAAAAATATCACCAGTTCTATAAAAATGTGTGTCAATGACAATTATTTGCATAAAACACAGAACAGAAAATTTAAAAGAATAGTGATGGAACCTCATCAAAGAACTTAAGGAGGTTAAAGAATATGTGCGCATGTGCGCGCGCGCACACACACACACACACACACACACACACACACACACATGCTGTGGGACAATGGTTTGCACCCTGTCAATTGTATTTTAATAAAATGCTGATTGGCCAGTAGCCAGGCAGGAAATATAGGCAGGACGATCAGGCAGGAAGTAGAGGCGGTGCAATAAGAATTCTGGGAAGAGGAAAGTGCAATCGGTAGTTGTGATCCAGCCACAGAAGAAGCAAGAAGTGACTGCCTTGTCGAATAAGGTACTGAGCCACGTGGCTAACATAGACAAGAATAATGGGTTAATATAAGTTATAAGAGTTAACAAGAAGTCTGAGCTACTAGATCAATCAGTTTATAACTAATGTAGACCTCTGTGTGATTCTTTGGGACTTAACGGCTACAGGGCCAGACAGAACATTAGCTAATGGCTAATGATCTCCTTCTATTTAAAGACAAAAATCACATAATCCTCTCAATAGATGAAGAAAAAAGCACCTTTGACAAATCAAACATGTCTTCATGATAAAAGTCCTAGAGAAGGTAGGACTAGAGGGAACATAACTCTAAATAATAATAATAAATAAATAAACTGCATCTAAGAAAACCACAGCCAACATCATCCTAAGGGGAGAAAAGTAAAAGCAATTTCACTTGAGAATGAGACAGGATTATCCACTATCCTACTTTTTTTCTATATGGTGCACAAAGCGCTAGCTGGAACATAAAGCAAGAGAAGGAAATTAAAGTAATACAAATAGAAAATGAAGAAATCAAGCTATTACTATTTGCAGACAACATGATTTTATATATAAGAGGCCCCAAAAATTCTGCTTGTAAACTTCTAATAAGGACAAATAATTTCAGTAATGGGTTAGGATATGAAATTAACTTGCAAAAAATCAGTAACTTTTCTATACACCAACAACAAATACACAGAGAAATCCTGGAATAAATACAGAAACCAAGGGAGTAAAAAAGGAACCAACACAGGGAAGAAACAGAGAGAAGAATAACAAGATATAAGTAATATAAAAGGAATATGGGAAATATAAGGGGCACTTTAATTAGGGAGAAGTAAAGGAGATAAATGCAGGAGGAGAAATGAGGGTACAATAACAGTAAGGATGTCTGAAAAAGGTGTAAGGAATCATATTTTTATCTATTTACTATCTACCTAATATCTGTGATGCATGTAAACTCTGTATAGATAAGGATATAGAGTTTAAATAAAATTTCCCCATCTGGGATGACAAGCCCCCATCCTCCAAGAGCCATAAACAATCTAACAAAACACTAAACACCAGGCATGAGAAGTCCTCTTTTGACCTGTTGGTCAAAGTTGTCCAATAGACTTCTGAAACATTGTGGACTGTTACTGTCACTCTTTGTTTCCTTACAGAGAAAGAAAATAAATCCCTATTGTTGAAGATAACATGAACTTTGGACACACAAGCCAGAGAACCAGAGCTGGAACTTTATTTAAAAGCCGCCTCCATGAGGACCAGCTTTTATGGTATTGAAAGATGCCATGCAAGCTTCCAAGGGAGGAAAGTAACCAATAATCCTACTCAGATATAATGCCTATGAACCACAACAATGACCAGCATGGCAAGCAAGCATACCTTGGTGGTAACCAACAGCTCTCTAATTAGACTTAAGACCACCACAAGTGGGAAAAAAATCACATCTGATACTGGAATCATTTTTCCTATTTTTTTTATTGATTTTTGCTGAGCACTACATTTTTTCTGTTCCCCTCCCTGTTTTTCCCCTCCCCTTCAACCCTCTCCCAAAGTCCCCATGTTCCAAATTTACTCAGGAGATCTTGTCTTTTTCTACTCCCCATGTAGATTAGATCCATGTATGTCTCTCTTAGGGTCCTCCTTGTTGTCTAGGTTCTCTGGGATTATGATTTGTGGGCTGGTTTTCTTTGTTTTATATTTAAAAACCACTTATGAGTGAGTACATGTGATAATTATCCTTTTGTGTCTGGGCTTCCTCACTTAAAATTATGTTTTCTAGCTCCATCTATTTGCCTGCAAATTTCAAGATGTTATTTTTCTCTGCTGTGTTGTACTCCACTGTGTAAATGTACCACATTTTCCTTATCCATTCTTCAGTTGAGGGGCATTTAGGTTGTTTCCAGGTTCTTCCTATGACAAATAAAGCTGGTATGAACATAGTTGAGCACATGTCCTCATGGCATAATTGAGCATCTTTGGGTATATACCCAAAGGTGGTATTACTGGGTCTTAAGGAAGGTTGTTTCCCAATTTTCTGAAGAATCACCACACTGACATCCAAAGGGGCTGTACCAGCTTGCATTTCCATCAGCAATGTAGGAATGTTCCTTTTACCCCACAACCTCTCCAGCATAAGTTGTCATCAGTGTTTGTGATCTTGGCCATTCTTACAGGTATAAGCTGGAATCTCAGAGTTGTTTTGATTTGCATTTTTCTGATGACTAAGGATCTGATACTGGAATCTTAGCCAACTACAGGGCTAAAGAAGCCATGGACCTTGGAAGAGATCCTACAACTGCCACTTTGATAAATAATTGTAATCCCTAAATACATTCTAAACATTTGTCCTTATATCCAAAGAGAAGTATAGTTCTCACCCTTTATGAAGAAAACTTTTCTTTGCAACAGAGGGAGGCCATTTCAGAATACCACATCCAATCAAAATGCAGAGTTGTGGAAGCCAGTCCCAACTGACATGTCTGCAACACAACTCTTGTTCCTAAGGATCTGGGATCATTGTAGAAAAGGAAGTTGAAAGATTGTAAGAGACAGGGGAAAAAGAAGCTTGCTATAAAATTCTTTCCTAGAAATGTGAGAGAAGTTACACCCATGAAGTTACAACAGTATGGTGAGATGGTCCTTCAGTGTTCCTGCTTTCTGAAAGAGAGTGCCAGACATTCTGCAGGACACAGAAGAAAGTGACTGACAAACTGCCAATATAGGCAGAACTGTCTTTGAAATGTTCTGCTTCATAAAAAAGTCTGCCAGATACAATGGGGCTGTCGGTTGAAAATGGATGTTCTAGATAGCTAGATAGGTAGATAGATAGATAGATAGATAGATAGATAGATAGATAGATAGATCATGCAATTAAAATACAAACCATAAAAAGAATAATCTGTATTCATATTTATACATCTGGATATTAAACTGCATTACAAAACTACAATAATTAAAGCAGTGTGACACACATTTACTACTCCAAATATAAAAATAATTGCCAGAGGCCATGAGGGAATATATCAGATGACAATTAGTATTTAACAAGTTGACCTACCAGATGAATAATTCTCTGATGGAGAAGCCCACTTGGAAAAGACCGTGGGGTCACTGACAGTTATTGACTGTCTATAATTTTTCTCATGTGCTGTTAAAAACTCTTATGGGTATTTTTCTCATTGCTTGCATGTTTGTCTCATGAAAATATTCTATCTACTGGGCACAATATAGCTGTGAATAGTCAGGAAGATAATTCCTGCTTAAGTGTATAGTTCTGATGATTAGATATAATATTATATTTTTATTTTTAGGTACTTTTGCTTTTTTATTTAATGTTAGAGCCCGTGGGCCCCAACATAGATAACTATTTTCCCTAATTGGACTGGTACGGAGGCGCAAGGAATAACCAGACACAGCTTACATCATCATCACGGAAGATCATCTCAGGGTTCTCCTTCTCAAAGATCTACCCGCACTTATTATCCAACATCTCCTAATCCCTCGCTTAACTGAGGTGGATACCTCATTAATATTATCTTTCCAGGGAATGTGCCTAGGCACAGCACCTGCAATTCAGTCATCAACTTCAGCAAACACCTCTACCCAAGTGATCTACGTTTATAACAAAAGAGAAGGAACAGCACATCCTGGCTATTGTTGAGGTTAGTGACAGGCTGTCTGCAGGTCTATGTGACCACCTCAGGTGGGCCTATGACTTTGGAACCTGGCTGCCACACCATACAGAAATATGAGCCTACAATTTAATTGTTTTTAGTGAGTTATATAGTTTTTTCTGTTCCTTTCTCTTCCTCCCTGCTCCCATAACCTCTCCCATGATCCTGATGCTCCCAATTTATTCAAGAAATCTTGTTGTGTAGGAGGATCTTCTTTCTATGTGTTGCTTTCATTGGTTGAATAAACAAAACTGCCTGAGCCTTTTGATAGGGCAAAACTTACATAGGCAGAGTAGACAGAACTGAATGCTGGGAGAAAGGAGGTAGAGACAGAGAGCCACCCACCATGAAGCTGAATCTTTCCCAGTAAGCCACGGCCTCGTGGTGACATAGAGATTATTAGAAATGCGTTGAATCAAGATGTGAGAGTTAGCCAATAAGGGGCTAGAGCTAATCGGCCAGGCAGTGTTTAATTAATACAATTTCTGTGTGCTTATTTCAGGAGTTAAGCTAGCCGGGCGCCAGGAATGCAGCCCACCACTCCTTTTACTACAATCTTGTCTTTTTCTACTTCCCATGTAGATTAGATCCATATATGTATCTCTTAGGGTCCTCATTGTTGTCTAGGTTCTCTGGGATTGTGAATTGTAGGTTGGTTTTCTTTGATTTATGTCTAAAAGCCACTTATGAGTGAGTACATATGGTATTTGTCTTTCTGTGGCTGGGTTAATGCACTCAATGTGATGTTTTCTATATTCATACATTTGCCCACAATTTTCAAGATATCATTATTTTTTCAGCTGTGTAGTACTCCATTCTATAAATGGATCACATTTTTCTTATCCATTCTTTGGTCAATGGGCATTTAAGTTGTTTCAAAGTTCTGGCTATGGCAAATAATGCAGCTATGAACATAGTTGGGCACATGTTCCTGTGATATGATTAAGCATCCTTTGGGTAGATAACCAAAAGTGGTATTGCTGGGTCTTGAGGTAGGTTGCTCCCTAATTTTCTGAGAAGTCACCATACTGATTTCCAAAGAGGTTGTACCAGCTTGCACTCCCAACAGCAATGGAGCAGTGTTCCATTTAACCCACATTCTCTCCAGCATAAGCTGTCACTTATGTTTCTGATTTTGGCCATGCTAGCAGGTGTAAGATGGAATTTCAGAGTTGTTTTGGTTTGCATTTCTCCAATAGCTATGGATGTTGAACATTTCCTTAAGTGTCTTTCAGCCATTTTAGATTCATCTGCTGAGAGTTCTGTTTAGGTCCATATCCCATTTTTATTGTATTATTATTTTGATAACCAATTTCTTGAGTTCTTTGTATATTTTTTTAGATCAGTCCTCTGTCTCACATGGGGCTGGTGAAGATTTTTTCCCATTTTGTATGCTTCCATTTTGTCTTGTTGACCATCACCTTTGCTTTACAGAAGCATCTTAGTTTCTCACGTATTAATTATTTCTTTCAGTATCTGTACTATTGGAGTTATATTTAAGAAGTGGTCTTCTGTGCCAATGCATTGAAGTATACTTTCTAATTTCTCTTCTATGAGGTTCAGTATGCTTGGTTTTATGTTGAGGTCTTTGATACATTTAGACTTGAGTATTGTACATGGCAATAGATATCAATCTATTTTTATTCTTTTACATTGATATCCAGTTATGCCAGCACCATTTGTTGAAGATGCTCTCTTTTTTCTATTTTATATTTTTTGTTTCTTTGTCAAGAAATCAGGTGTTCCTAGGTGTTTGGGGTAATACCCAGATCTTCTATTTCCTCCATGTATATTGTTCTGACCCCCTTTTCAGTTATGATTTTGTTAATTTGGATATTCTCTCTCTGCCTTTTGGTTAGTTTGGATAAAAGTTTGTCTCTTTTGTTGATTTTCATAAAGAATCAACTCTTTGTCTCATTGAGTCTTTGAATTATTTTCATTGTTTCTATTTTGTTGATTTCAGCTTTCAATTTGATTATTTCCTGCCATCTAGTTTTCCTGGATGAGTTTGCTTCTTTTTGTTCTAGAGTTTTCAAATGATCTGTTTTTTATTGATATTTATTAAGCTCTATATTTTTCTCTGCTCCCCTCCCTGACTCTCCCTATTCCCCTCCAACCTTCCCCCAAGGTCCCCATGCTCTCAATTTACTCAGGAGATCTTGTTTTTTTTCTATTTTCTACTTCCCATGTAGATTAGGGATTGTGGTTTGTAGGATGGCTTTATTTGCTTTATGTTGAAAACCACCTATGAGTGAGTATATGTGATAATTGTCTTTCTGGGTCTGGGTTAAGTCACTCAAAATAATGTTTTCTAGCTCCATCCATTCTCCTGCAAAATTCAAGATGTCATTATTTTTTCTGCTGTGTAGTACTCCATTGTGTAAATGTACCACATTTTCCTTATCCATTCTTCAGTTGAGGGGCATTTAGGTTGTTTCCAGTTTCTGCCTATGACAAACAAAGCTGCTATTAACATAGTTGAGCACATGTCCTTGTGGCATGATTGAGCATCCTTTGTATATATACCCAAAAGTGAACTATAGGCTTGGTATTACTGGGTCTTGAAGAAGGTTGTTTCCTAATTTTCTGAGAAATTGCCACACTGACATCCAAGTGTATTGTACCAGCTTACATTCCCACCAGCAATACAGAAGTGTTCCCTTTTCCCCACAACCTCTCCAGCATAAGTTGTCATCAGTGTTTGTGATCTTGGCCATTCTTACAGGTGTAAGATGGAATTTCAGAGTTGTTTTAATTTGCATTTCTCTGATGACTAAGGATGTTGAATATTTCCTTAAGTGTCTTCCAGCCATCAAATGATCTGTTAACTCACTAGTGTGAGATTTTTCCAGCTTCTTTCTATAGGCATTTAGTGTTATTAACTTTCCTCTTAACACTGCTTTCATTATTGTGTCACATAAATTTGGGTATGTTGTTTGGTCATTTTTGTTGAGTTTTATGAAGTCTTTAATTTCTTCCTCTATTTCTTCCTTGACACATTAATGATTAAGGTGAACACTGTTTAATTTCCATGTGTTTGTGGGCCTTCTGGAATTAGTGTTGCTGTTTAATTCTAATTTTAAGCCATGGAGATACAATAAGATATTATTGTTATTACAATTTTATTTTGAATCTGTTGAAATTTCCTTTGTTATCTAGTATGTGGTCAATTTTTGAGAAGATTTCATGAGGTTCTGAGAAGAAGGTATATTCTTTTGTGCTTGGATAGAATGTTCTATAGATGTCTGTTAAGTCCATTTGAGTCATAACATCTCTTAGTTCCCTATTTTCTCTGTTAAGTTTCTATCTGACAAACCTGTCCAGTGGTGAGAGTGGGATGTTAAAGTCTCCCACTATTAGTGTAGGGTTTAATGTGTGATTTAAGCTTTAGAAGTGTTTCTTTTGCAGGGAGGGGAACAGAGAAAAATGTAGAGCTCAATAAAAATCAATTTAAAAAAGAAGTGTTTCTTTTACATATGAGGGTGCCCTTGTATTTGGGGCAGAGATGTTCAGTATTGAGATAGCCTTTTGATGGATTTTTTTCCTGTGCCTAAGATAAAATATTCTTCTTTTATCTTTTGATTTTAGTTTGAAGTCTATTTTGTTAGATATTAGGATTGCTACACCCACTTGTTTCTTAGGTCCATTTGATTGGAAAATTATTTCCCAACTCTTTACTCTGAGGCAATGTCTGTCTTTGAGGTTGAGGTGTGTTTCTTGTATGCAGCAGAAGGATGGATTCTGTTTTGATATCCAATCTGTTAGCCTAAGTCTTTGTATAGGTAAGTTGAATCCATTTATATTAAGATATATTAATGACCAATGATTGCCAGCTAGTATTATTTTAGTTTTCATTGTTGATAATGTTATTTTATGTGTTTTTCTTTTCTTTGGGATTTGCTGCTGTGAGATCATCTGTTTTCTGTGTTTTTGTGGATGTAACCAACTTCCTTGGGTTGGAGATTTTCCCTTCTAGTACTTTGTGTAGGGTGAGTTTGTGAATAGGTATTGATTGAATCTGGTTTTTGTGTAATATATTGTTTTGTCCATCTATGGTGATTGAAACTTTTGCTGATTATGGTAGTCTGGGATGGCATCTGTGGCCTCTTAATATCTGCATAATTTTTGACTAGGACCTTTTGACTTTCATTGTTTCCATTGAGAAGTCAGGTGTAATTCTGATAGGTCTGCCTTGATATGTTACTTGGCCTTTTTCCTTTTTCCTTTGCAGCTTTTTAATATTCTTTTTCATTCTGTTTGTTTATTGTTTTGAGTATTATGTGGCAAGGGGACTTTTTTTTATCCAGCCTATTTGGTGTTCTGTAAGCTTCTTGAATCTTCATAGGCATATGTTTCTTTAGGTTGGGAAAGTTTTCTTCTATGATTTTGTTAAATATATTTTTCTGTGCTTTTGAGTTGGACTTCTTCTTCTATTCCTATTATTTTTGTCTTTTCATGGTCTCCCATATTTTCTGGATATTTTTTGTTAAGCTTTTGTTATTTTTAATATTTTCTTTGACTAATGGGTCTATTTCTTCTATAATATCTCCAGTGCTTGAGATTCTCTCTCCCATCTCTTGTATTCTCCTCTTTATGCTTGCATTTGAGGTTTCTGATCATTTTCTCATAATTTCTCTTTCTATAATCTCCTCAGATTGTATTTTCTTTATTGTTTCCATTTCAGTTTTCAAGTCTTGAATTGTTTCTTTCATCTGTTTGATTGTTTTTTCTTGATTTTCTTTAAGGGATTTGTTGATTTCTTCCAATTTTTAATTTGTGTTTTCCTTCATTTCTTTGAGGAGATTATTCATTTCCTCTTTAATAGCCCCAAACATTCTCCTAAAATTATTTTTAAGTCAGTTTCTTCTTTTTTATCTATATTTGGTTGTTCAAGTATTGCTTTTATAGGGCCACTAGTTTTTATTGGTATCATGATGTTCTTTGTCATGTTGCATGTGTTCTTACCTTGTCTACCCATCATTTCCTCTGATTGGTATATTTGGGACTGTGTGTATTTCTGGTGATCAATCTTCGAGTTGCCAGTGGATCCACGGCTCAGATTGTTGCTCCTCATGGTACAGACAGGACCAAGGTTCTAGTCACCCTGATGGTCACTTCACTCTGTGTTCTTGGAGGTTGCTCAGTATTTCCAGGGGTTGCTCTGCAATGCTGGGGATCTTTTGGGCTTGCACCCACAACTCTTGCTTGGTTGGGGCTGTTTGTGCTGTGGTTGCTGCCTTGGGCCTTCTCTGGCAGGGGTCACTGCCTCAAGCTTGATCTGGTGGAGGTCACTGGTTTGGGCCTGTGTGCTTAGATGTTCCTGGCCTAGGTGCACTCCCATGGAGGTACCTGGCTTGGGCTGCTCTCACAGAAATCCTTCCCTGGCTTGGGCCCCATCCTGCAGAGGTCTCTGGTTCTGGTCTACTCCCTCAGAGGTTCCAGACTTGTGCCTGGACCCACAGAAGTCTCAGGCTTTGGCCTACTCCCTCAGCAGTTGCTTTCTTGTACATGCTCCTGTGGAGTTCACAGCCTAAGGCCTATTCTGGCAGAGGTTGCTCTTTCAGGCCTGTTTCTGTATATGTTCCTGGACTGGGAGTTACCCAGTCCAGGTTTGGGCTTCATTAATTCTTTACTTGACTGTATTTTTTTAGGTTTCTCTAAATTCTCTTCCCTTGACTTCTGGACTTCTTTGATGTCTTTGCATTGCACAATTTTAACAAGAATCTTATAAGTTAGTGTGTTAGTTACTTTTGTATCACCATGACAAAAATGTTTAACAGCAACAACTTAAAGAACAGAGAGGTTCTATTTTGGCTCAGAGTTTCAGAATATGTCAATCATTACTTGAAAATTGATGTAGGTGTGTCTTCTATCTATCTGATGATTTCATAATTAATAAAGAAACTGCTTGGCCTGATAGATTAGAAAATAGGTGCGTGGGGTAGACAGAACAGGATGCTGGGAGTGAGGCAGGTGCCTCAGGCAATCACCATGCCTCTCCTCACTGGGACAGATGCCATGGAGACAGCCACCAGATCATACATGCTGAATCTTTCCCAGTAAGCCACCACCTCGTGGTGCTACCTAGATTATTAGATATGGGTTAAAGCAAGATATGTGAGAATTAGCTAATAAGAGACTGAAACTAATGGGCCAGGCAGTGTTTAAAAGAATACAATTTGTGTGTTGTTATTTCGGGGCATAAGCTAGCCAGGCAGCTGGGAGCAGGGTGGCAGGAATGCAGCCCGCTACTCACACTACAGAAAATCATGGTAGACTGTGCTGGAGAGATAGCTTGGCTGGTAAAAGCACTTGCTATACCAGTATGTGAACCTGAGTTCTCATCCCCAGAATCCATGTAAAAGCTGAATGTTTAGCACAAGTACTTATAATCCCAGCACTCCTATTTGAAGAACAGAGGCAGAGAGAGGAGGATCCCTGGAAAATGGGGGCTAGAAAACCTGACAGATATAGAAAGACCAGCAACAAATAGACTCTGTTTCAAACAAGGTAGAATATAGGAAGAACTCCCAAAATTGTCCCCTGATTGTCATATTCATGTTGTAACACACATGTGCTCACATTCACATACACATATCACACACACCACCAACACCACCACAAAAGAAAATATATAGTAGAACAACTTAGTCCATGCAGAAGGGGTTGTCAGTTTGATATACTCTATGTAGGTTTTTGGACATGACTATGAGGAATTATCTTTATTTTGTTAATTGAGCTGTGTAAAGCCCCCACTGTGGGTGGCCTCATTGCCTACCTTGTATAAATGGAGAAAAGGAACTGGGCAGCAGCATGCATTCAACAATTTCTGCTTCTTGATTGTGGATACAATATACTTATTTGCTTCTGTCTAGCTCCCTGCTGCTATGATTTTCCCACCATGATGGACTATAAACTCAAACTGAGTCAAAATAAAGCCCCTTTTCCATAATTTGTTTTAATTTGGAATTCATTAGAATGACTTACAGACTGTGGTTCAGCTAATTGAACAATGGCTATGTATGAAAGGAAAGTCTAAGAAACCAATAGTTTCTTAGTCCATGAGGCTGGATGTTTCAGCTGGTCTTCAGTATATTCTGGAATCCAGAAGAAGTAGGCCCTAATGCCAGTGAAGGAATAGACTTGCCAGTGGGAGTGAGGGTAAGCAGGCAAGGAGAGCAAGCTTCCTTCTCCCGTGTTCTTATTTAGGCTTCCATCAGAAGGTGTGGCCCAGATTAGATCTAGATTAAAGATCTGTATTAAAGGTGTGTCTTTCTACCCCAAAGATCCAGATTAGAAATAGATTTTTCTACTTCAAATTAAGCAGAAATCCCTTACAGGTATGCCCTTACATTTCTGGGTTTTAGTTAATTCCAGATATAGTCAAACTGACAACCAAGAATAGTCATCATGCCTATAAAACCAACTTTTCTCTTTCTTTTTAAGTCTACTTTAAGTTACTAACAATTTTTACACAGTGCTTTTATTAAGTGATATGAAACATTTTTTAAATAATATGTTCTCTGTATGACCCTTCCTATAGACTTCAGGATTAAGAAATATTTTGAAATGACCAAAACCACATTTCTGTCATTTTGTATGATTTATGTGAATTTATGATTTACCATCCTCAGCATTGCAAATTATAAAATACTGAACAACCCTGAAAACTAAAGGTACTGTAAAATAGTCACTCCAAATTCCTCTATCTAAAAATGAAAAACACAGCCCTCTCATTATCATGAAAGCTTGCTTTAATCTTTAACAAATTGTAAAATTATATGTGTATCAAATAATTGTTTTAAAACAAATTTCTTTATGACTATCAGTAAATGTTTCTTTGTGTGATGTGGGAGAGTCTTCTGTTTGTGTTGATTTCATTCATTAATAAAGAAACTGCCTTGGCCCATTTAATAGGCCAGACCTTAGGTGGGTGGAGTAGACAGAACAGGAAGAAGGAAGTGAAGTAGATGGCTCAGACAATCGCCATGCCTCTCCTCTCTGGGAGACAGATGCAATGAAGCCAGCTGCCAGGTCAGACATGCTGAATATTTCCCAGTAAGACACCACTCATGGTGTTACAAAGATTATTAGATATGGGTTAGTCAAGATGTGAGTAAGAGGCTGAAACTAATGGTCCAGGCAGTGTTTAAATGAATACAGTTTGTATGTTGTTATTTTGGGGCATAAGCTAGCCAGGCACCTGGGAGCCGGGCGGGATGAAAAGCAGGCCTGCCCGCAGCTCATCACTACATTTGTGTATATATTTTATATATCTACATGCCTATGTAGCATGTGGAGGTGGCAAAAATTACGTACTCACAAAAATGTATCCACCTTTTGGGGGGAATCAGAATGCCTCTGGATAGAGAAGTTAGTATTATAATGAGCAAAGTGTACTCCAGGTTCCTGAAGGAATGGTTCCCTTGTAAGTGCCTTACCTAAAACAGCAGCAATAACAGCAATACAAACAACTCTGAAAGGGCACTCCTAATTATTTAGTAGGGACAGCAGCTTTTTCATCACCTACAAGCCTAGGTGATTTCTCATAAAAGCACACTGCCACTGAGATACATCAGCACCTCATGTTTTTCAGTTTCTGGAAGACCCCAAGTGCATAAGCCTCAAAATTCCTATTACTAGGATCCCCAAAGCCACCCCAGTGTAATTTTAAATTGGGTTTTATCATTCTGTTTGTTAAATGTGACTTCCCTGTCTTACTCCCCCTTGTATCTAGTAGTATCAGAGTTGCTTTAGGTAATATTAGGAACCCAGCTAAGGGAAAGCTAAATTGGAAATATAATTTACCTCTACTGACATATAATTATCTCTTTTCTGTCGCTTTTGTCAATAAAAGCAAATCTGGACTTACCAAGATGGAATTTTACTAGAAAGGAATTATTGTTATTTGGAGAAGGGTTAGATTGCAGTAGGGAAAAATCTCAAGGGTTAAACAAAAAAAGCACCCACATCCATGGGAAAGAGTAAATAAGGCTGGAAAAGAAATGTGCATTGGGAAATAGCATGAAGCATGCTTTGAGTTGATCATAAATGAAAGAGTATTTTACCCTGATGTGAGCTTATTCCTTTTTATTAGATTTTTTAAAAAAATACCAATCCAAATTCCCACTCCCTCCAAACACCCTCCCACCCCAACCCCTCTAATCCTAAGAGAGGGTAAGGCACTTTGCTTTATGGAAAGTCCAAGGCCTTCCCTGCTACATCTAGGCTGAGCAAGGTATACATCCAAAGAGAATAGGATCCTAAAATGCCAGTACATGCAGTAGAAATAAATCCCAGTGCCACTGCCAGTGGGCCCTCAGTCTGCCCCAGCCATGAAACTGTCAACCACATTCAGAGGTACTAGTTTGGTCCTACGCTTGTTCCTTCCCAGTCCAGCTGGAGTTGGTGAGCTCCCATTAGCTCAGGTAAACTGTTTCAATGGGTGAACCCATCATGGTCTTTACCTCTTTGCTCATATTCTCATTCCTTCTACTCTTCAACTGGACCTTGGGGAGCTCAGCCCAGTCCTTCACTGTGGATCTCTGCAGTTGCTGAATGAAGGTCCCATGGTAACAATTAAAGTAGTCATCAATCTGATTACAGGGCAAGGCCAGTTCAGGCACCCTCTCCACTATTGTTTTAGGTCTTATCTGGGGTCAACCTTGTGGATTCCTGGGAATTTTTCTAGAGCCAGGTTTCTTGCTAACCCCATAATGGCTCCCTCAATCAAGATATCTCTTTCCTTGCTCTCACATCTGTCCTTTCTCCATCTCAACTATCCCATTCCCTCAACTTATCTTCAACCCTCCCCCTTTCCCCTTCCTTCTACTCCCCCAGTCCCATGCTCCCAATTTTCATGAGGTACTATCTACTGTGAGCAAAAGTTCACAGGGCTCAAGGAAGAAGAGATGCTTAACTCAAAATTTAAAAAACTTCACCCTTACAATTGATCACGGGGGTAATGAAATTCATCTAATCATCAAGGAGTCAAACAATGGAATTTGGAATGGTCTATGTCTGGGTTGGTCTGAGTCCCATCCAAGTCACAGAAGGAAGGGTAGTCCTTTGTGGCAAATCATTTCCCCTGAAGGAAAAAGACCATAACATTTCTTAATTATCATTATCCTATAAGAGTATAGGGCTCTGTTAAAATTCAACATTGCTATTTTCAAACATTCATATTCCTTTCAGTATCTACATTAGACTGATTCCAGGACCCTCTGCAGATACCAGAATTCAAAATCTGATGGTGCTCAAGTCCCTGCTGTTATAACATGTACTATTTCCATGGAGCTCTTTGCATCCTCTCACATACTTTATATCAGCTGTAGCTTGTTCCTAAGACTCAGTACAGTGAAGGAGACATGCCAGTGCCTGTAAGACTGTATCATTTGGGGACTACTGACAAGAAAATAATTACATGTGTTTAGTACAACCACAGCAACACACATACATGCCCGCCCACATGCACATATTTACCAAATATATTTGTTCTTTGGGTAGTCGAATTCATGGATACAGATATGGGAGGTGGAACTTTAGTTATCTGTAGCTCTCTTGCAGTAAAGAATAAACCAAGGACTAATCATTCCACTCATAGTACTGACCCATGAGATGTCAGAAAACAAATTTCATGGCCACCATTTGTGTGGTGGAGACAATTTATTAGATAAAAGCTATAAATAGGATCCCTGATTATGTAACCCAATCAGCAAAGAGGAGAAGCAGTTGAATGAGGATGTTTGAAGTGCTTTCGAAGAACTCTTCATAGAAGGCATAGAGAGATGGCTTAGTGGGTTACATGACCACAAGGATTGGAATTTGAATGCTAGAACCCATATAACAATCCAGGACTTGCACAAATATCTGTAACTTCAGCTCACAGGGATTTGATGCCTTCTTCTGTCCTCCATGCACATGTAAGTCTGCACACCCATACACACATATATGCATACACTGACACAGACACACACATGCACATATATAAATAAATAAATCTAAAAAATAAATATATTTTTAAAAGGAAATTTGATGGGAATTTTCTCAATTTCTGTGACTGTCCTAAAGTTTTCTGCATTACTTGGAATTGTAAAGCTGAAAATACTTTTAAGTGGTCAATAGCAAAAAGTTTAATTTTGATGACTTGGACTAGATGGTCACTTATTTCTTTTTTTAAAAAGATTTATTTATTTAATATACAACATTCTGTCTCAATGTATGCCCACACACCAGAGGAGGGCACCATATCTCAGTACAGATGGTTGTGAGCCACCATGTGGTTGCTGGGAATTGAACCCAGGGCCTCTGGAAGAGCAGCCAGTGCTCTTAGCCTCTGAGCCATCTCTCCAGCCCCGGTCAGTTATTTCTTATTGTTTATTTTGGAATTATATCGTAAAATCACCATTGTATGAAGAAACAACCAAAAAGCATTGCAGCAGATTTTTAGAACAATAATGGCCATAGCATCAGGCCTTCCTGTTTGCATCTATCTTAACAAGGTGATTTTGCAGCTGCTCTGAGGAAAGTGGCTTCCATTTCCCCATATCACCACTGACTTTGGGAGTTGTTTTGTTAAGAGGAATATAATGGATATGCTGCTGCTGTGGATCTTCATAGGATATTTCTCTCAAGGTATAGAAGAACAAGTTAAGTGGTTTGAAGTAATTTGGAGAAAGACATTCAGCATGCAAATTAGGACCAAGGACCCATGTACATGGATGAGGCTATTCAAGCTGCCATCCCACCTCAACTGAATAAATCTGCTTAGGTGAGATTCTCAAGAAAGACTCCAAGCTGAGTTAGGATCATAAATATTCCTACAAGGGCCATAGATTGAAGATTTGTTCACCAGCCTATGGTACTATTAGCAGATGAACATTTAGAGACATAACTATGTAAAACGATGCTAGATCTTTGGGGAGTGTGGTATTGAAGGGGATTTTTGGGACCCTGGCATTTTCCTTGTTCTCTCTTTAGGCTTCCCATGTCTCTTGGAGGTAAATGGCTTTACTACACCATTCACTACCCACTACCATGTTCATTGTTCAGTTTATATGCTACTGAACTCTCTTTAACTGTCAGACAAAATAATTGTTCTTTTCTTAGATCAATTATATTTGGAACATTTTTCATTTTGTCATAGTAAAAAAATCTGGTGAACACATAATTCAATTATAGAATTCTGAGAAAAAACAAATCATTGTTTTAAGCCATGCATTTTTAGAGTTGTTTACTTACTAGTAATAGACACCTGATAGAAAGTCATGTAATTACTAACAGACCTTGACTTTCCCTACTCAGAACAACTCTTACATTTCATGTCTTATTAAAACCTTTATATTAGTTGCCTTTTTCTTTTCTGTGACAAAATCAATGTGAGAAAGAAGGATCTATTTTATCTCATCGTTTGAGGGTACAGTTTATAGTAGCAGAGATATGGTGGCAGGACCATGAGGTGCCAGGTCACATTATTAAAAAGGTGTAGCCCAAAGGTGGAGAGAAATAAATTCTGGTGCTTAGATTGGCAGTTCCTTCTACCCAAAGGAGTATAGACTATGAAATAGTGCCAATCAAATTCAAAATGGATATTCCCTCCTCAATTACACATTTCTGGAAGTGCCTTTATATACACACTCCTAGGTGTGTTTTCTTGGTGATTCTAAAGCACATCAAATTGACAGTCAAGGGTTTCTATTACATTACCTTTACCATCATTAATCTAAAATAAATATAAAATGGTGTTTAGAGACAGTATGTGGCAGTCACCCAGAATAGGGCTGAGAAAGTCTAGATCACATCACATTCCCTTGCAGAATAAGAAGTAACTTTATTCAGTATGAGTAAGATGTAGAAGGAATGCAACTATGATTTCTGATAAAGGAAGGCAAGCTTTTCTATGATATTCAGGATGTGATAAACACACAGAACACAGTGTTAGGATCAGTGAGGAGATGGAGAACAGACTGGAGCCAGGAGCGGTTATGTGTAATTGAAAACACAAGTGGGTTTGATGAATGCCAGCTTTATCAAGATGCTGTCAAAAAAGCCTGCAGTCTGGAAACATTCCTCGGCTTCTCTTTCCACAGTCCCTAGAGAGACAATGGGAGTCTTTATGAATATGATTACAGGGAACCCCTTTGAGTTGTCCTTAGTAAAAGGAAGCATGGAGAAATGGTTATGCAAATTTCCCAGTAATTATTAGGGATTTGTGAGAACTGATGAGGTATATTATGTGTAGGCAGGGTTTGACTCATGTACTCCAGGCTCCTTAGGCAGGTCTAGTCTATAAACAAGGAAATCAAGGCCCATGGTAGCACATTGCATTAGTGTTTTGAGGTTACAGTCTAACACAGCAGAGTAGATGTATCAATTGGGGTGGGGCAACCTGCACTTACTTATTTTTGGCCTTTTGACCAGTTGTGTATCTCTCTAGTAGTCCTCATATGCAAAAAACTGAAGCTTCTTTGGTGGATGGATGAGAGTTACACTTCTTCCTGTGTATAAGAATAGGTATTTAAAACCCATTTGCTTTTCTTTTATGTGTGTGAGTATATTACCTACAGGAATTTCTCTGCACTACTTTTTGATGGAGGATTCTCATTAGCTAATAAACAAACTGCCTTGGCCAGCCCTTAGGTGGATGGAGTAGACAGAACAGGAAGAAGGAAGTGAGGTAGATGGCTCAGTCAGATGCCACGCCTCTCCTAAGTTAGTCAGACCACCGTGCCTCTCCTCAGAGAGATGAGAGATGCAATGAAGCCAGCTGCCAGGCCAGACATGCTGAAACTTTCCTGGTAAGACACCGCTCGTGGTGTTACATACATTATTAGATATGGGTTAGTCAAGATGTGAATAAGAGGCTGAAAATAATGGGCCAGGCAGTATTTAAAATAATACAGTTTCCGTGTAATTATTTCGGGTGTAAAGCTAACCATGCAGGAGTCGGGCGGGACGAAAAGCATCCTTGCCCGCAGCTCCTCACTACAGAATGGCGCCCACGTGGATAACTGAATTCACAGAAAGCTTGAGAAAGCTTGGGAAATGATAAGAGTAAAGCATGGCTTCTTGGTGGCAGCATTTCACGGGTCTGCTCTGGTTGTAAATAAACGCTCTCATCTAAGAGAGGCTTCCTGACTCAGCTTTAGCTCCACACTACAACTTTTGTTCCTGGTACCCCTGGATGCCAAAAGAGGGAACTGGATTTTCTGGAACCGGAGTTATAGATGGTTGTGAGCTGCCATGTGGATGCTGGAAATTGAACCCAGGTCCTCTTGAAGAGCAACCAGTGCTCTTAACCACTGAGCATCTTTCTATTCCCAATGAGATGTATTAAGAATACAGTTAGAAGCTGTACTAATTACTAAAATGTCAGTAGTTGATTTTCCTCTCAGGTCTCTGACATCTCCAGCCTTAGGTAGTTGGTTAGGTTTATAGTTCCAGACATTAGTTTTCAACTACCAAGTGGACCTTAGATCCAATTAAACAACTGTTAGCTATCCCTAAGATACAAGTGCCACTATTGCAACATTTGGGAAATCTTGTCAGGTTTGTCATTATTGGTTTTTTTTTTTTTTTTTTTTGGTTTTTTGGTTTTTTGAGACAGGGTTTCTCTGCAGCTTTTTTAGAGCCTGTCCTGGAACTAGCTCTTGTAGACCAGGCTGGCCTCGAACTCACAGAGATTCGCCTGCCTCTGCTTCCCGAGTGCTGGGATTAAAGGCGTGCGCCACCACCGCCCAACCTTGTCATTATTGTTTTACATACTTTACAGCTAGATAGGTCATTAGATTACTTTTGTCCCTTGTCAGCTTGTATAGCATGTTGTGACACTATCCTGTGTCCAACGTGTAAGGTGTCTTCAGCAGTTAGGGATCATCCAAGAGGAAAGCAATAGCCCATATTGTTTTGGAAGTCTCTTGGATCCCTCTTACCAACAATTTAGAGGAAGGTTTCCTATACCTGACCCTGGGATATTTGTTAGACAGTTCCTGGGGGTGGGAGGTATTATCACCCTGTGTGGTGGTATAATTTCATATAAGATATCTCTGTCTCTCTCTGTGTCTCTCTCTGTCTCTGTCTCTCTTTCTGTGTGTGTGTCTTACAGATATAAATGTAGATTCAAATATAGTTATAAACATAGATCCATGTACTTATGCACATATACACATATATAAAATATGTAATTTTAAGTAAATATGGAAAATAACATTTTCCTATGGATTTTTAAAATATCTTTAATGTTTTTTAATATTTCCTTCCTCCCTCCTTCAACTTTTGTGTTACTTTCTCTTTGTCCTCCACAATTAAGTCTTCCTTTTCCCCTCTACTCTTGTTCATAGCACTGTGTCTTATTATCCCCATCCTCTAGACTCCTCATTCTCCCTCCCACAGTCTCTTCTTACTCTCCCCCCACCTTGTGCTGTTAGTATAGATTATGTACTCAAATCTAGGGTTCATATATACAATCTAAAATAAAAGAAAATGTGTTGTTTCTCTTTCTTGGTCTGGATACCTCATTCAGTATAATTTCTAGTTCCATCCAGCCACCTTAAATTTTTATGATTTCATTTTTCTTCATGACTGAATAATGTTGCTTTGTGTATATGTTCCTCATTTTCATTTTCCATTCATCAGTTTATGGACATCTAGGCTGCTTCCATTTCTTGGTTATTGTGAATACAGCAGATATGAATACAGTTGAGCAAGTATATGTAGAGTAGGACACCAAATTCTTAGAACATTTGCCAAGTAGTAATAGCTGGGTCATATGGCAGCATTATTCTGAGCTTTTTGATAATTCTCCATACTTATCTCTATAGTTACTGCACCAGTTTGCAATACCACCAATAGTGAATGAGGGTTCCATTTTCCCATAACCTTACTAGCATTTGTTTAAGGTTGTTTTGTTGATCTTATACATTCTGATTCTGATGAGATCTCAAATTTGTTTTAGTTTGCACTTCTCTGAATGCTAAGGATGGCTGGCACTTTTAAATATATATATTAGCCACTTTTCTTTCTCCTTTAAGAATTTTCTGTTCCGATCCCTGGCCTATTTTTTAATTAGGCTACTTATTTTCTGAGTTCTGCATATATTCTAGGATATTAATCCTCTGTCAGATGTCTAGCTGGCAAAGATCTTCTCCACATCTCTATGGCTTTCCTCTTCACTAGACATTGTTTCCTTAGCTGGACAGAAGCTTTTTGGTTTTACAAGGTCCTTCCTGTCAATTGTTGGCCTTAATTCTTGGGCAAATGGAGTCCTCTTCAGAAAGTTCTTCCCTAGATCTACATCTTGTAGGGTACAGTCTGAGTTTTCTTCTAATCCTTTTAGCATGTCAGGTTTCACACTGAGGTCTAAATATGAGTCTCATTTCATTCTTCTCCATGTAGACATCCAGTTTTCCAAGCACCATTTGTTGAAGATGCTGCATTTCCTCCAGCGTGTATTTCTTGACATCTCTGTCCAGTGAGATGGATGTGGTTGTATAGTTATGTTTAGGTCTTGAGTTTTGTTCCACTGACCTACATGATTGTTTTTGTGCCAATACCATGATGATTTGAATATGAAAGTTCTGTTATATAGCTTGAAACTTCATATAGTAATCAATATTCCATGTTTTAAAATATTCACAGCCCTCTGTTCACAGGGTAGAAAGCTTTTGTGTTGACCTACTAAAGGTCAAAAAGCCCTGGAATGATAATGTTAAATTTCTAATTCAGTTTTTATTTTAAGGTTTACTTTTAGAGTTATTTCCCCTTCCTTTTATACAGTATTTCAAATGGGGCTGAGATGGAGCAGAGGAAAACTCAGTGCAGGTCAGAGCAACAGATAAAAGTTTAAACCAAATTCCATGAGCTTTTCTGATGCAATTTTTCCAAGGCTATCTTAAGTATATGGCTGGTATTCCATTCAGCCAGATCACCAGACTCTCCATGGTGCAGCTAACTTCCATGTACCTGGGAAATCTCACTATCTTTGAAGTAAAGATGGGATCTATAGTCACTTTAGATTGAGCCATGCAACCCAAATGCTGGTGATTTCCATTTAAAGTCTCCTGCTTTTGTCTGTTCTGCAAGGCAAAGCTTATGTCTACCCAAGTATAAAAGAATCCACAAAAATAAGTGATATTTAAACCCTCCTATGGTAGTTGTAAGACTGACAAAAGCCACTTACCAGTCATATATATTGTCAGATGTTCTAACCTTTATTGCCCCTTCTGATGGAGGAGGGATATATTTAGTCTCCTTTGAACAATATTTTGGGACTCAGCTGTTATTTTCTGTAAACTGAGGTTTTATTAGTCTAAGAAGCTGGTCGTGTGGAATTTCTTTTCCACGATCAGTGGAACTATGGGGTAACTTAAATAACTCTTCAGACCACCTTTTATGGCAGGCAGACTTTCCTCTGTCTGTCTGGAGTGGCATGGACTTCCTGGGAGAAGGGGCAGGGCTTTCTGCTGCAGGCCAGTAAAAGTTATGGTTGTAAGAAGTAATACATCAGAGATTCCTGTGCTAACAGGCAATATAATGGTTGGCTCAAGGTTCTGGAAAGGCTTTAGAGTCAGAAGGGGCATCTCACAACTGAGCCTAGTACAATAACATTCAGCTGCTTGTTAGCCAATGGTATCCTTTTAAACTAAACCTGGTATGGGCTTCAGATTGTCAGTGGCTTCCTCATAGTGTTAGTAGACTCCTTTATAATAAAGGAATTAAATATAACACACATATAAAAATGAAAGTTTTAAAACCTTAAGGGACCAAACATGGCTCAGAAGGTAAAGTCATCAGCCAGCAAGACTGATGACTTGAAATTCATTCCCTCAGACCCATTTAGTTGAAGGACAGATTGACTCCTTCATATTTTCCTCTGACCTCAACAGCCAGGCCATAGAACATGCCTTTTCACATAATAAACAAATGTAATAAGAAAACATTGGAAACCATGTCATAGGTCAGAGATTCAAGAAATTATTTTATTCCTTCATGTTCAGATACTTCTCTTATGTTATATTGTCTTTTGGACTAAGTGTCCTGTCTATGAGTTAATGTAACAAATGTGTCTCTAATAGTGAGTAAACTCGATTACTCAACCCCTATACTTCCTGGTCATCCTGCAGGGGCTACTCTACCCAGTTACTGCCTCCCTCTTCCTATGCCATCCCAGCTTGCACCCAGGAAACCCCTCCCTTCTTCCTCCCTTCTTAGGGGCCATAAGATTCCCCCAGCTCAGCCCGTTGGAGCGCTGGGACAGGTGGTGAGTGCAGTCGGACAGGAGTTCCTTTGTTTCAATAGCCTGCCTACAGAAAGGTAGGCCTTTTGTTTGCGAGGTCCCTGGCTACCTAGGGGCTCTGATCCTGTTCCAGAAGATCCATCAGAGGGGTGAGTGAGTTCCTGACCCACGTCAGCAGCCCGGAAGACAGAGCACAGACATTCCTCTACCCCCCTATACGTCCTGGTCATCCTGCAGGGGCTACTCTACCCAGTTACTGCCTCCTTCTTCCTATCCCATCCCAGATTGCACCCAGGAAACCCCTCCCTTGTTCCTTCCTTCTTCGGGGCCATAAGATTCCCCCAGGCCAGCCCGTTTGGGTGATGGGACAGGTGGTAAGCACAATCGGGCAGGAGTTCCTTTGTTTCAATAGCCTGCCTACAGATAGGTAGGCCTTTTGTACTGCAGAAAATAAGAGACCATGGATGCAAGCCCAGACTTGATGTAGGAGTGTTTCTATCTATCTGTTGTTTCATTGGTTAATTAATAAAGAAACTGCTTGGCCTGATAGGTCAGAACATAGGTGGGCAGAGTAGACAGAACAGAATGCTGGGAAGAATGGAAGTGAGGCAGATGCCTCAGGCAGTCGCCATGACTCTCCTTTCTGAGACAGATGCCATGGAGCCAGCCGCCAGGTCATACATACTGAATCTTTCCTGGTAAGCCATCACCTTGTGGTGCTACACACATTACTAAATTTGGGTTAAATCAAGATATGAGAATTAACTAATAAGAGGCTGAAACTAATGGGCCAGGCAGTGTTTAAACAAATAAAGTCTGTGTGTTTAATAACTTAGGGCTTTTCATGACAATGAGACACATCTGCTCCTGGCAGCACCAATCTACTTCAAGAGGACGATGGGCATTGAAGAGGCTCCTTATGGAGTTTGATAGCCATTTGGGCAAGAAACTGTTCTTGCCTGGACTATCACATAAACTGGACACAGAGAATCCTCAGAGCGAGGACTGCTGAACTTGCTTAAAGGTGAGATGGTCTTTCAGGGTTCATGATTCATGAAAGAGTCTGCGAGACATTTTGCAGGACACAGCAGATACTGACTGAACTGCCTTTGAAATTTCCTGCTTCGTAGAAAAGTCTGCTGGATACTATGGGATTGTAGGCCGAAGATGGATGCCCCAGGGACAAAGGAACTTTGGGTAACTGTTCAGGCAGCGAGATGTCACTGTCATTTCTAGAGTTTGGAAGTTGCTTATTACTTGTTTACTTAGGTAATATTATATCCTTCTGAAGTCTTTGATGGAGTTGAAGAATAGATAGATAGTTTTACTTTTCCTTAGTTATGATAAAAGATTAAAATAGATATAAATATTGTAACTGTAATTCTTGCTTGATAACTGTTTTGTTATATGAAATTTTACTATGTTAAAGTTAAAGCCTTCCTTTTTTAAACAGAAAAAGGGGAAATGATGTAGGATTGTTTCTATCTATCTGCTGTTTCTTTCGCTAATTAATAAAGAAACTACTTGGCCTGATAGGTCAGAACATAGGTAGGTGGAGTAGACAGAACAGAATGCTGGGAAGAAGGGAAGTGAGGCAGATGCTTCAGGCAGTCGCCATGACTCTCCTCACTGAGACAGACGCCATGGAGCCAGCAGCCAGGTCATACATGCTAAATCTTTCCCAGTAAGCCACCACCTTGTGGTGCTACACACATTACTAAATTTGGGTTAAAGCAAGATATGAGAATTAAATAATAAGTGGCTGAAACTAAGGGGCCAGGCAGTGTTTAAATGAATATAGTTTGTGTGTTGTTATTTCGGGTGTAAAGCTAGCCATGCGGGAGCAGGGCCAGACTAAAAGCAGGCCTGCCTGCAGCTCCTTCTACACAGACTACTTTACCAAGCCAAGCTTTCGTTCACTATCAATGGAGAAAACAAAATATTACAGGATAAAAACAAATTTAAACAATATGTAGCCACAAATCCAGCCTTACAGAAAGTAATAGAAGGAAATTCACAAACCAAGGAAGCCAACAATGCCCACAATAATTCAGACATCTAGCAACCCTTCACCAGCACATCTCAAAGAAGGGAAACACACAAACTCTACTACCAAAAAAAATGATGACTGGAGTTAACAACCACTGATCATTAACATCACTTAATATCAATGGACTCAATTCACCTATAAAAAGGCACAGGCTAAGATTTTGGATACTAAAAGAGTATCCAACATTCTGCTGTTTACAAGAAACACATTTCAACCACAAAGACAGACATCTACTCAGAATAAAGGGCTGGGAAAAGGTTTATCAAGCAAATGGACCTAAGAAACAAGCAGGTGTGACCATACTAATTTCTAACAAAGTTGACTTCAAACTAAAATCAATCAGAAGAGATAGAGAGGGACATTTTATATTCATAACAGGAACAATCCATCAGGATGAAGTCTCAATCCTGAATATGCCCCTAATATAAAAGCACCCACATATGTAAAGAAACATTACTAGAATTCAAGCCAGCCATCAAACCACAAACACTAATAGTAGGAGACTTTAACACACCCCTCTCACCAATGGACAGGTCAATCAGACAGAAACCTAACAGAGAAATAAGAGAATTAATGGAGGTAATGAATCAAATGGACTTAACAGACATCTATAGAACATTCCACCATAATAGGAAAGAATATACCTTCTTCTCTGCAGCTCATGGAACCTTCACGAAAAGTGACCACATACTCAGTAACAAAGTAAACTTCCACAGATACAAAAAAATATTAATAACCACCTGTGTCTTATCAGATCACCATGGAATAAAGTTATAATTTAACAATAATTCTAACCCCCAGAAAGCCTACAAACTCTTGGAAGCTGAACAGTCAACTACTGAACCATCCCTGGGTCAGGGAAGAAATAAAGAAAGAAATTAAAGTCTTCCTTGAATTCAAAAAAAAAAATAAAGACACAACATACCCAAACCTATGGGACACTATGAAAGCAGTGCTAAGAGGAAAGTTCATAGCTCTAAGTGCCCATATTAAGAAAACGGAGAAAGCTCACATTAGAGACTTAACAGCACAGCTGAAAGTTCTAGAAAAAAAGAAGCAGACACACCCAGGAGGAGTAGACGATTGGAAATAATCAAACTGAGGCCTGAAATCAACAAAATAGAAACACAGAAAACAGTCCAAAGAATCAATGTAGCAAAGAACTGGTTCTTTGAGAAAGTCAACAAGATTGACAAACCTTTATCCAAATTAATCAAAAGGCAGAGAGAGAACATGCAAATTAACAAGATCAGAAATAAAAAGGGGGACATAAAAACAGACACTGAGGAAATCCAGAGAATCACTAGGTCTTACTACAAAAGCTTATATGCCACAAAGTTGGAAAATGTAAAAGAAATGGACTTGTTTTTAGATAAGTACCATTTACCAAAATTAAATCAAGACCAGGTGAACAAGTTAAATAGACCTATAAGTCATGAGGAAATAGAAACTGTCATAATAAAAACCTCCCAACCAAAAAAAGGCCAGAACCTGATGGTTTTAAGGCAGAATTATATCAGAACTTCTAAGAAAAGCTGATACCTATTCTAGCTAATATGCTTCACATAATAGAAACAGAAGAGTCATTGCCAAACTCTTTTTAAGAAGCTACAGTCACCTTGACTCCAAAACCACACAAAGACCCAACCAAGAAAGAGAATTACAGACCAGTCTCACTCATGAACATCGATGCCAAATTTCTCAATAAAATTCTGGCAATCAGTATCCAAGAACACATTAAAAAAATTATCCATTACAATCAAGTAGGCTTCATCCCAGAGATGCAGGGCTGGTTCATCATATGCAAATCTATCAGTGTAATCCATCATATAAATAAACTGAAAGAAAAAAATGATCATTTCATTAGTTGTGGAAAAAGCATTTGAAAAAATTCAACACCCCTTTATGATAAAGGTTTTGGAGAAGTTAGGGATACAAGGGTCATACCTAAATATAATAAAAGCAATATATAGCAAGCCAGCAGCTAATATAAAATTAAATAGAGAGAAACTCAAAGCCATTCCAATAAATTCAGGAACAAGACAAGGCTGTCCACTCTCACCATATCTCTTCAACATAGTTCCTGAAGTTCTAGCAATAGCAATAAGACAACATCAGGAGATCAAGGGGATTTGAATCAGAAAGGAAGAAGTCAAACTTTCGTTATTTGCAGATGATATGATAGTGTACATTAGTGACCACCAACCTCTACCAAAGAACTCCTACAGCTGATAAATACCTTCAGTGAAGTGGGAGGCTACAAGATCAAATAAAAAATCAGTAGCCCTCCTATACACAAAGGATAGAGAAGCAGAGAGGGAATTCAGAGAAACGTCACCTTTTACAAAAGCCACAAATAGCATAACATATCTTGGGGTATTCTAACCAAGGAAGTTAAAAATCTATTTGACAAGAACTTTAAGGCATTGAAGAAAGAAATTGAAGAGGACACCAGAAAATGGAAAGACCTCTCATGCTCTTGGATGGGTAGGATCATCATAGTAAAAATGGCAATTCCACCAAAGGCAATTTATAGGTTCGATGCAATACCCATCAAAATCCCAACAAAGTTCCTCACAGATCTTGAGAGAACAATAATCAACTTTATTTGGAAAAACAAAAAACCCAGGGTAGCCAAAACAATCTTATACAATAAAGGAACATCTGGAGGCATTACCATCCTTGACTTCAAACTCTATTACAGAGCTACAGTAATGAAAACAGCTTGGTACTAGCATAAAAACAGAGAAGTCAACCAATGGAATCCAATAGAAGACATGGATATTAACCCACAAACCTATGAATACCTGATTTTTGACAAAGGAGCTAAAAGTATACAATGGAAGAAAGAAAGCATCTTTAACACATGGTGTTGGCATAACTGGATGTCAACCTGTAGAAGAATGAAAATAGATCCATATCTATCATCATGCACAAAACTCAAGTCCAAATGGATTAAAGATCTTAATATCATTCTGAACACACTGAACCTGATAGAAGAGAAAGTGGGAAATAGTCTACAACACATGGGCACAAGAGACCACTTCCTGCGTATAACCCCTGTAGCACAGACAATAAGGGCAACATTGAATAAATGGGACCTCCTAAAACTGAGAAGCTTCTGTAAAGCAAAGGACACTGTCATTAAGACCAAAAGGCAACCTACTGATTGGGAGAAGATCTTCACCAACCTTGCAACAGACAAAGGTCTGATCTCCAAAATATATAAAGAACTCAAGAAACTTGACTTCAAAATGCTAATTAACCCAATTAAAAAATGGGGTACTGATCTGAACAGAGAATTCTCAAGAGAAGAATTTCAAATGGCCAAAGGATACTTAATGTCATGCTCAACCTCCTTAGCGATCAGGGAAATGCAAACCAAAACAACTTTGAGATACCATCTTACACCTGTCAGAATGGCTAAAATCAAATATAAAAATCATTGATAGTCTTAGCTGGAGAGGATGTGGAGTAAGGGGTACACTCATCCATTGCTGGTGGGAATGCAAACTTGTGTAACTGCTTTGGAAATCAGTGTGGCGGTTTCTCAGGAAATTCGGGATCAACCTACCAGGCAGGATCCAGCAATACCACTCCTGGGAATATACCCAAGAGATGCCCTATCATACTACAAAAGCATTTGTTCAACTATGTTCATAGCAGCATTATTTGTAATAGCCAGAACCTGGAAACAACCTAGATGCCCCTCAATGGAAGAATGGATAAAGAAAGTGTGGAATATATATGCATTAGAGTACCACACAGCGGTAAAAAACAATGACATCTTGAATTTTGCATGCAAATGGATGGAAATAGAGAACACTATCCTGAGAGAGGTAATCCAGACCCAAAAATTTGAATATGGTATGTACTCACTCATTAGTGGATTCTAGCTATAAATGAAGGACATTGAGTCTATAATTCATGATCCTAGAGAAGCTAAATAGGAAGGTGAACCCCCCCCCCAAAAAAAACCATGTAGTTATCCTCCTGGATATTGGAATTACACAAGATTTCCAGGCAAAAATGGAGACCTTGGGGGTGGGGGTGGGATGGGAGTAAGGGGAGGTGGGGAGAGAGAAGTGAGAAGTGGAGGATGGGGAGAACTTGGGGGAATGGGACAGTTGGGATGGAAGAAGAGTGGATATGGGAGCAGGGAAGTATATATCTTAATTAAGGGAGCCATTTTAGGGTTGGCAAGAGACTGGATTCTAGAGGGGTTCTCAGGTGTCCAAGGAAATGTCCCCAGCATGTTCCTTGAGCAGCTGAGGAGAGGGCTCCTGAACTGGCCCTATACTATAGCCACTCTGATGAATATCTTGTATACCACCATAGAACCTTCATCTGGTGATGGATGGAGATAGAGACAGAGACCCACATTGGAGTACTGGACTGATCTCCCAAGGTCCAAATGAGGAGCAGAAGGAGGGAGAACATGAGCAAGGAAGTCAGGGCCAAGAGAGGTGCGCCCACCCACAGTGATGGTGGGGCAGATCTAATGGGAACTCACCAAGGCCAGCTCGACTGGGTCTGATGGAGCATGTGATCAAACCAGATTCTCAGAACGTGGCTTACATGGAGGGCTGACTGAGAAGCAAAGACAATGGCACTGGGTTTTGATTCTATTCCATGTACTGGCTTTGTGGGAACCTAGTCTGTTTAGATGCTCACCTTCCTAGACCTGAATGGAGGGGGGAGGACCTTGGACTTCCCACAGGGCAGGGAACCCTGACTGCTCTTTGGACTGGAGAGGGAAGGGAAGAAGGAGTGGGGAGGGGAAGGAAATGGGAGGAGGTGAAAAATAATAATAATAATAATAATAATAATAATAATAATAATAATAATAATGATAATAATGAAAAATAGTGTGTAAAGTCAATATTCTTCTTTAGTTTTATCTAAGGCAAGTCAGGTCTCCTTAATGGAAATCTGAATTGTACTACAGAGAGAAAAGGGGAGCCACTTCACTCCTCTCTTTATGTAAGAAGTACTCGAATAAATCAAGTTGGTCCCCTGCTTTCCTTTAGAGGATGGTTTAGGTATCTCCTGTTTTAAAGTGAATTCTGTTTGCACATTGATTTGTGAAGTCACTAAGGTAACACCATCTTGTCCTGACTCCATTTTTGTGTTTAGACAGTTGTCAGACAGCCACCTCTAGTAGTCACGTCTGCCTTGCCAAGACATTTCATATTTCTGTGGCTTTTACCATGGTCTAGATATAGTAACTAAGATAACTAATGTTTATAAAAACTTAATGTAAACTGAAATAATTAAAGAAAATATAAGTAAAATGTAATTGTCATTCTGTACCTAAAATAATTACCATGTCCTTCCAGAAACAAATGTTTCAAAGTTACTCTGGCCTTTGTCTAACTTTGATGCAAATTGTGGTGTTTCCCAACTCCAGTTGGAATGGGACTGATGGAACATGCGACCAAACCAGACTCTCTGAATGTGGCCGACAGTGGAGACTGACTGAGAAGCCAAGGACAATGGCGCTGGGCTTTGATTCTTCTGCATGGACAGGCTCTGTGGGAGCCTTGTCAGCTTGGTTGATCACCTTCCTGGACCTGGGGGGAGTTGGGAGGACTTTGGACTTAACATAGAGTAGGGAACCCTGATGGCTCCTTGGCCTGGAGAGGGAAGGGGGGTATGGGTGGAGGGGAGGGGAGGGAAGGAGGAGGAGATGGAAATTTTTAAATAAAAAAAAGAAAAAAAAGAATAAATGTCAGTATTTATAATGCTACAAAAAATGTGGTGTTTCCTTTAAAAAATCCTGTTCCCCCTGAGCACAAAGTAATCTTGACACATTAACCTCTTGTTGGTTGCTGGCTAATAAAGGATTCATACACTTATAACTGGATTAACCAGTGTGGTTTTCTCTATCTTTCTCATGTAGTTTATTACATTTAGACACAGATTGAATGGTGGCTGATGGAGCCCATGTTGGAATATGGAGCACTTACCACTGATGGCTTCCTCCTTCCTTCTGGGAGACTTGGGTGGGACTGTAGAGTAAGTTTTAATAGGGCAGCTTGAATTCTCACATTTTTTTCCTCTTTAGTCATATATTTGCTTTCAAAAACCCCAAAGACAGCCTTTATCAGTCAAGCAATGTTCAGTTTTGAAACCACAACTTATTTCAGGAGTCCTGTTTGGATATCAGGAATACTCTAAGATATGAAATACCTTTCTAGGGATACCTAGTTAGCATCTTTCATAAAGGTCTTTAATTCAATCAAATCTATATCTATGTTATTTCTATTGTCTCTTTTGTGGACATTCTACTTTAGGAGAAAAACTTATTTTATCACACAGAAATTTTTATTCAAAAATTCAATGTCTTTATTTTAAACTAAAAATATGTTTTTAAAGATTTTATTTACTTATTGTTTGTTTGTTTAGATAAGGTCTCACTGTGTAGCTCTGGCTGTCCCAGAACTCACTCTGTAGACAACATGGCCTTGAACTGACAGAGATCCACCTTCCTCTGCCTCCCAAGTGCTGTAATTAAGGCAGTGTGCCAAAAATACATTCCATTCTTACAATTTCTTCTGCATTTATCCCCACTGGTTCTTCACTGCCTCACTTTAAGTTCTTATTTTTTTTTGTTTTTTTGAGACAAGGTTTTTCTGTAGCTTTGGAGCCTGTCTCAGAACTAGCTCTTGTAGACCAGGCTACAAGAACTTGAACTCACAGAGATCTACCTACCTCTGCCTCCTGAGTGCTGGGATTAAGATTTTATTCTTAAATTCAATATTTGAAACAAACTTTTAAGACTCCTCTAGTTCAGGAGAAAACACTCCTCTTTTGTTTTGTAAAATCATCATATTTAGTATCTTATAGTTACTTTCATTAAAACCACATATGTCAATGCTTGTTTAATTCTTAGCAACCTTAATTTTTAGTGAAGACCCAGGAGGAAAACAATTTTGAATTGTTTGCCATATATCAGCTCTTTAGGTGAAAAATAGGAGATAGTCATTAAAAAATAGAACCAAGTATGTATTGGATTTCCTATGGAATTTAAAAAACTAAGAGTAAAGTTGAACTTATACTTAATAATTAATTATTTTGTATATTAAATATCTTAGAGAACTCAAATATTTCCTATATCTAACAAAACTTTTAGAGCTTAAAATATATTATGAACATATTTAGACATACTTATTTTTGTGAGCTTTCTAAAAATTGAAAATAGATTCTTCTCTTATAAAATGCATCCCAACCACAGTTTTTCCTCCCTTCATTCCTCTTAGCTCCCCCACATCCCCTATATCCACCACCTCCTCCATTTCCTCTTTAGAACAGAGCAGGTCTTCAAAATACAACAGCCAGGTGGGACAAAACAAGAAAAGGTGAAAGCCCTAATATCAAGGCTAGACTAGGCAACTCAATAGGAGGGGAAGAGTCTCAAGAGCAGGCAAAAAGAGTCAGAGATATACACACTTCACTGTGAGCAGTCCCACAAAACCACCAAGCAAACAGTCATAACATATTCAGAGTACCTGGTGCAGACCCATGCAAGCCCAGTGCTTGCTGCTTCCATCTCTGTGAGGCAATGTAAGCCCTGGTTAGTTGATTGGATAGACAATGTTCTCTTTGTGTCCTCCATTGGCACCATACAATTTTCCCTTTGACTCATACAGTCTTTCCTCCCCCTCTTTCTCAGGGAGATCTCCAATTCAGATTCTATCTCATCATAATGTCTGTCCATCGCTGCTGCAGGAGGATGGCTCTCTGATGATGTTTGAATGAGACATTGATCTATGAGGATAGCAGAATATTAATAGGAATCATTTCATTGAAAAGATTTTGAACAATTTTGTTTGTTTCCTATTCAATTATTTGATTGGTTTTTTTTTCTTGGCTTTCTTTAAGGAATTTATTCATTTTCTCCAATTGTTTGTTTGTGTTTTCCTGGATTTTTCCTTCTCCTTCTCCTTCTCCTTCTCCTTCTCCTTCTTTTTCTTGACAAAGTTTCTCTCCATAACAGCTCTGGATGTCCTGGAACTCACTCTGTAGACCAGAGTGACCTTGAACTCAGAGATCCACCTGCCTCTGCCTCCTGAGTGCTGGATGAAAGGCACGTGCCACCACAGTCAAACTTTCCTGGATTTCCTTAATGAATTCATTTGTTTCTTCTATAAGGACTGCTATCATCTTCATTCCTTCTTTTCATTTTGAGTAATTTAATGAGACTGAATTGTCCCAAAAAACAACTGTGTAAGACACAGCTAGTTGAACCACTTAAGAAACATATCAGTTGAGTGTGGAATTCCTGAAATAAGTGTAAAACCTACCCTACATCACAGCTTTAATGGAAGCAAATTTACCTACAAGTACAGAGGTGCTTGAGAAAAATTGCAAGGTGCACACATATTTTTCCAACGTAATATTTTTATTGATTATTTGGGAATTTCACATAATGCACTCCAGTCACACTCACTTTCCACTCACCCCAGGTTTGCCCCCTCACCCTTGTGCACTCCCCAAATCAAGTCTAATTTGTGTTGCCTATATATTCACTGGAACATGGTCACACTAACAGTGGCCAGCCCCTTGAAAACTGAGTCAGTGCTCCATTCCCGGTCAGAAGCCATCATTTTCAGAGAGCTATACTTCAGCATCCTTATCACAATAATTTGTTTGTTTTCGAGACAGAATTTCTCTGTGTAACAGCCCTAACTGTCCTGGAACTAGCCCTGTAGACCAGGCTGGCCTCAGACTCACAGAGATCCACCTGCCTCTGCCTCCTGAGTGCTGGGATTAATGGTATACACTACCACTGCCAGACTTCTTATCACAATTTTTACGAGTTCTCTTTAGGAAACACAGACTGCAAATACACAGAGAAGACCAAGAGGTGAGTGATCACCCACCTGGTGAGATACCCCATTCTCTAGGCCTTCCTTAATGGGGCAGAACCCTGGGCCCCTTGCCCACCTGTCTCAGCTTCTCTAGCCAGCCAGAAGGCCAATTTCCTGCAGCTACCCTGCTCAAAAACCCCCATATCATCAGTCAGACCCTGTAAGCTATAAGCCCCACTCCACTCCCAAACCCTGCTATATCCACTGTGACCTCAGAGGAACTCTGAAACACAGGCTGCAAATACACATAGAGGACCAAGAGGTTGCAACCATACAGAGAGGACCAAGGGAGGAACCCTGGAGCATAGGCTGCAACTACACGGAAGGACCAAGAAAGGAACTCTGAAGCACAGGCTGTGACTGCACAGAGTGGACCAAGAGAGTGAACCAAGTGAATAGAACAAGAGACTAGACCAAGAGAGTGGGCCAAGAGAGACCTCAGTGGCTCCCTGAGATACAGACAATGATGGTACATAGCAGACAAAAAAAAAAACAACAAAAAAAAAAAAAACAGTTCCAAAGACAAAGACAGCCACTGCAAGGATTGGACCAAAAGGTAAAGACAACTTCTGGCACTAATGGAAGGAAGAGATTCTTAGGTGCCTAAGCAAGAATTCATTCAACAACCTAAAAAGCAACATGGTAACATCAGAACCCAGTGGTCATACAACAGGAAGACTTGATCATCCTAACCCAGAAGAAGCAGAAGAAAAAGATTTTAAACATAACTTTATGAGGATGATGGAGACCTTTAAAGAGGAAATGAAAAATTCTCTCAAAGAAACTCAAGAAAACAAAACAAACAAGGAAACAAAAAAACAATCAAACAGGTGGAGCAAACAGTTCAAACACTTCAAGACTTGAAGACTTAAATAGAGGCAATAAAGAAAGAACGCTAAGGGAATTCTGGATATGGAAAATCTGGGTAAATGAACTACTTAGGCAATCATAACCAACAGAATACAAGAGATAGAAGAGAAAATCTCGGGTGTGAAAGATACTATAGAAAAAATAAATTCAGCAGTCAAATAAAATGTTAAATCCAACAAATTCTTTTTTTCAATGTATTATTAACTTTTATTAATGTTTTCAATTTGTGCATCTTTTACAATGTACAACCTACTCTAGAAATCAGTATGGCAGTTTCTCAGAAAATTGGGAATCAATCTACCTCATGACCCAGCAATACCACTCTTGGGCAGATACCCAAAGGATGCTCAATCATACATACTACAGGACACTTGTTAAACTATTTTCATAGCAGTAATATTTGTAGTAGTCAGAAGCTGGAAACAACCTAGATGCCCCTCAACAGAAGACTGAATAAAGAAAATATGGTACATTCACACAATGGAGTACTACTCAGCTGTAGTACTCAAAAACAATGACATCTTGAAATTTTCATGCAAATGGATGGAACTAGAAAAAAAATCTTGTGTGAGTTAACCCAGATACAGAAAGACGAAATGGTATGTACTCACTCATAAGTGGCTGCAAAGCAAAGATGACAGGCCTATAGTCCACGACCCTAGAGAGGCTAAGCAACAAAGAGAACCCTAAAAGTGATATAAATAGATAGCCCTGGGAAGGGGAAATAGACAAGATCTCCTGAGAAATTTGGGGCATGGGGGTAGGGGAAGAAGGGAAGTCAAAAGGGGAAGAGAAGGGAAAAGTGGAGGGAGAGGAGAACTTGAGGAAAAGGGACAAAGGACAAATGGAGAAAGGACAAAGATGGTGAGCAAGGAAAGAGATACCTTGATTAAGGGAGCCATTGTGGGATTAGCAAGAAACCTGGCTCTAGAGAAATTCCCTGGAATCCACAAGTATGACACCAGCTAAGACCCTAAGCAATAGAGAGGGTGTCTGAACTGGCCTTGCCCTGTAGTCAGATTGATGTCTATCTTAAATGTCACCAAAGAATGTTCATCTAGCAACTGATGGAAACAGAGGCAGAGACCCACAGTGGAGCACTGGGCTGAGCTCCCAAAGTCCAGTAGAAGAGTGGGAGGAGGAAGAATATGAGCAAAGAGGTCAACACCATGATGGGGACACCCACTGAAACAGTTTCCTTAAGCTAATGAGAGCTCACCAACTCCAGCTAGACAGAGAAGGAACCAGCATAGGTCCAAACTAGTACCCCTGAATGTGGGTGACAGCCACATGGCTGGGGCAGACTGAGGGGCCACTGGCAGCGGGTCCAGGATTTATGCCTACTGCTTGTACTGGTTTTTTGGGAACCCATTGCCTTTGTATGGATACCTTGCTCAGCCTAGATATAGTAGGGAGGGCCTTGAACCTTCCCTAAAGCAATGTGCCTTACCTTCTCTGAGAAGTAAATTGGGGGTGTGGTAGGGGGGAAGCTAGAGGGGATGGGAAGAGGGGAGGGAGCGGGAACTGGGATTGATACATAAAATGAAAAAAGATAGTTTATTTTCTTTTTTAAAAAAATAAAAAGATAAAAAGATATCTCTTTAATGGTTTCCTGTTGAGGTTGTTCCTTTTGGGGGGATAAGAATAGGGGAAAGAGGTTGTCACAGATGCTTTCTATGTCTCTTACTCTCAACTGTGAGTCTGCCAGTCATGGATAGCACTGCCAAAGAAGCTTCCTTGTCCTTTACTATCACTGGGAGCAGGGATCATGAACATCCACACAGCCTCTGGTGTTAGCACATGTCATAATTCTCAGCATGGTCTCCAGTTGCAGTACAGACTACTGTCATCAACATAGCCCTCTGTCATAGCATAGCCCTCGGTGGCAGCACTGGCCACAGACAACAGTGTGGTTTCCAGTAGCACCTGCCCATGGACATCAACATGGCTTTTGGTTGCAGCATAAACCACAGACATCCACATGACCTTATGTAGTGACATGGAGTATGAATTTCAGTATGATTTTCTACAGTAGTAGCCCAGACTATGGACATCACAGGCTCATGTGGCAGCATGGACCATGGTTTCTGATGGCAGCAAAGACCATGAACATTAATATTGCCCTTGGCTGCAGCATGGACCATGGACACCCTCATGGCCTTAGGGGCCAGCAAAGGTCACTGACCTCAACCTGGCTTCCTGCAGCAACATAGGCCATGGACACCAGCATGGCCCCTCTATCATCTTTATATAGCTGGTTAAGGTTTTTTTTCTGGTGCTTCAACTATATTAGAGCAATCAGTTCCTGCTGAGGTAGGATAGCAGGACTCTTGTGGTAGCATATATCCTTGGCTGTTACTGATTGTGTTCTTATGCTAGTGTCTAGGCAGCTGGGTTTGGGGTAATTATAGATCTAGGTGTTGATTTTTGTATTTGTCCTGTTTAAGTCTGAATTGTGTTCTTTGGTTTCTGTTTCTTTGGTGGATTTTCAGAGACAGTTGCCTGTTTTACTGGCAGGCTTGACTGGTGTGTTCGTGGGAATGCTTGCTGGTGTTAGAGGCTGGGGAACAGGAGGTCAGGGGAAGATGGTCTGTGGGATCCAGAGGAGGCTTTGGCACAGGGAGGGGAAGCTGCCCTTAGTGTTCTGTTGCAGTGCTAGGGGTGACCCTGAGAGATGATCTGGGGTAATAGAGAGAGTGGGAAAGGTTGTCACACAGCCTACCTGGTCTTCTGGCTTGGAGTTGAGCAGTGGGTGTCTACCCAGTTTGGGGGCTGGGGCACAGCAGTGAGGTAGGAAGGGAAAGACAGAGGGAGATGGTCTGTGGGATCCACAAGAAGGGTGCACAGCGGGGAGGAGAGGTGCAACTGCTATTCTGTGTCAGCTGTAGGGGCAGCCCTGAGAACTGGGTCTAGAATAAGAGAGAGTGTGGGTGGTCCATGGGCAGCCTTCGTGGTCTCAGAGCAAGTGTTGCCTGTGGTTGAGCAGGGCTCTCTCAGACATACTTCTCTAAATTCACTCAATTTGACATTCAGAGGTAACTTAGTCATTGTTCTATGGCTGTGAAAAGACACCATGACCAAGGCAACTCCTATAAAAGAAAGTATTTAATCATGGCCTTCTTTATAATTTCAGAGATTTAGTCCATTATTATCACGTCAGGAAGCATGGTGACACACAGGCAGGCATGGTGTTGAAGAAGGAGCTGAGAGCTACATACTGATCCCAGGAATCAGACAGAGAGACAGATATTGTGCCTGGCACAGGCTTTTGAAACCTCAGCCCACTCCCCAGCAACACACCTTCTTCAACAAGAACACACACACTACAGCAAAGTCACATACCTTACTCTTTCCCAAATCATCTACTACCTGATGACTAAGCATTCAAATATGAGTCTATGGAGGGAACAGCAATCTCACTAAAACCACCACATTCCACTCCCTGTGCCCCAAAGGCGTGGAATCATATCATACCTCAAAATGCATTCAGTCCAATTTCAAAAGTCCCCATAGTCTTCCTGTTACATAATTATTAAAAAGCAGCCATGGAGACAAAGAAGGCAGAAAGAAAGAGAGGCTTGGTCTGACCTTTGATGGAAGCATGTTTATTCATGGTGGGAGGGCATCTAGTAACACAAGGGTGCAGATGGCCAAAATGCCTAAAGGAGAAGATGGGATATATGGCCTCTTATGGGGCAGAAGTAGCTTTCTTAAATTGGAAGGGAAGCTGGGAAGTGTAGTCTTTCAGCAGGAAACTATCATTTCTAACTCTGAGAGGATATAATAAATTCAGGGCAGGGGGTTATAGCTGTCTTCTGTTGAGGAGGGTCTTTGTCAGAGTAGGTTCTCAGTCCATTGAAAAAGGGGTCATCTGGTCATGTAGCTGTGGGAAAGGCTTAACTTGATCAGCTTTGATGGATCATGTGATTATTGTCCTGAATTCCTAAGGAGACTTGGAAAATAATTACTAGAGGACTGCAGGCAGATGTCTTCACTACAGAGTAAAACAGTGGTTTCCTGGGAAGGTTGAGGGACAGGGAGGAAGAGTGGGCCAGTGAGAGGAAGTGGGCATAGAGTTGATTAAGGTTACAGTGACTGGTCCCACTGCCAGGAATGTTGAATCAAAATGAGCTAGAAGTATCAGGGAGATACAGAGCATCAAAGGAAAGGAAGAGGAAAAACTAGAGGACTAATGTAAATACTGTGTGTAGCCTGAGGTGAATAAGATGAAGGTCCCTTTTAGTCAGAGTGTGTCCACAACATCTAAAAAGTCTTTTTGCAGATGTATCAGGAATAAATAGCGCTGTCATGGGGCAAGAGCTGTTGGGAGAGCTTGAGCAAACATATCATATGGGTACAGGGGAAGTTCAAAACAAGGTAAAAATGCAAGTAGGAGGATACGGAGAAAAGAGTGATCAAGGGGAGGAGCCAGAGCAGAAAGAAACCTGAAGGAATTTTTGTCTGGTCCTTGTGTCTTCACGCCCTATCTCAAACAAGTTAGGATTTGTTGGCATGGGACCATCACTGAGGAGGGCACAGATTCTGTCTTTAGCAGTAGATCTAGTCCTTTTTAATGTTGAAGTACTGCAGCAGTCAAGGAGTGGGACTGGTTCTGAAGAATGTTAAGCTGATCTGATCTGGTGAGACAGAGAGGATAATTGAGGCAAAGAAGGCTTCAATCCAGCTGTTTCTCTTCTGAGTCCCCAAAACAATGTCCAGAGTGGCAAAAAGAGGGGTGAGTTAGACAGCCCATGGCCTAGTCATCCCCTTTTAGAGGTAACCCAAACAGCTGTTGGAGCTCTAGGGGCATCGGTTTCTCAGTAACTGCTTCAAGGCTGACAAAAGGGCAATGAGGGGAACAGCAGTTAGGGTGCCTCAGAAGAGGACCCATCCAAGGGGCCATGAGAGAACTTGACAATTGGCAGAGATGCAGAGCACAGACAAGTCAGGAGGTAGTAACTGGACGACTTTGTGGGGAGCATTACATGAGAAAAACTCTGACATCAGGATTAACACGAGTTAAATGCAATTGTACAACTGGCTGGGCTGTGTACCAGATCTCTGTAGAAGGACAAGGTGACTGTAGTTAGGTGTTTGTTTACATCAGACTCTTGCATAAGAAACAAGCACCTGGAAGGTTTGAAAAAGAAGTCAGCTGAAGTCAGCTTCCAAGGAATGAATCTGAACAGAAAGGGTCTAAGTGGTATTCCTTCCTTCCATATATAGTAAACTTTGTATATTTGATCTAAATAGTAACAATGCTAGCTGTTAATACAAAACAGAGTATTTTCAGTGAAACAAATTGTTTATTAGATGTAATATGATAAGTTGAAATTTGAAAAATTGGGCCTATTACCTTAAATGACCATGTTTTGTACTTGAAAACATGATGATACATGTTTTTGTTAACATCAAATTGATATATATATGTATATGTATGTATATATATATATATATATATTCCAACAAATACCAAGCTGATGGAGAGACAATTCAATTCAAAGTTGAAGTTCCCAAAAGAAATTATTTTTCAATTTCCAATTTAAAAAGTATAGTCCCAGAAACAATGACTGCCTTGTCTAGAGAGAATCATCAGCTTTACAAAGTCTTCTAAAATTAATCTTATTAACAGAACCTTTAAAAAAACTCTGTAAAACATTTTCATGCCATACACTTAACCAACAGATGAAAGCAGTAAGCCATGTCAAATCTATAATCAATAATGTAACATTGACTGAGCTGAGAAGAAGGCTAATATCAACTCTTGACTCTTCATGCCAGTGGACAAGTCTCTAGGTCAGCACATGCTGACAGCACTAAGCATGCTTTTTAATATCATTTTATTTAAAATAGATCAGTTGTTTAGAGGTATAATTTGTAAAGCAAGGCAACCAAATTAAATGAGCTTTAGGCTTCTGGAATTTCTTAGGAACACCTACAAGAACCACTGCCAAAGCCCTTATACTTCTTGTAAGCTTCAAGGTGAGAGCACAGGTATTGGCCCTGGAGAGCTCTATCTGGGTAGAGACTAGATTGTGTTCCAAAAGCACCACAGGTGAGTCCAGGTTGAAGAGAACCTCCTTCATTTAAGTCATCTCCTCCTAAAGAATCTAAAGGCTTAGGATATGACTGAATAGAATCATTTGTTGACCCTACGTATAGAAAACCAGCTGTCAATGATACCTCTTGGCTATTCTGGGTAACGTTCCAAAGTTGTGGGTTTGATGGCAGATGTCTGGCATCTCCTTTAACAAGGGAACAAGGGTATAGTATAGATCATAGAATTAGCTTTTACTAAGAGAAAGACTCAAATGTAAGGGTATCGGGCATTTCGAATTGAACGAGCATGCACGTCTCACACCAGTCAGGTGATAGGCTTAGGTACAAGGTCTCCGTGTTCACAGCATTCTCTTATGTCCTTTAGGGAGACATTGAGGACAGAGCAATTGCCATTTGCCTCTCTGTTGTTTGAGATAATTATGATGTGGGTGTAGACTCTGAGAACCTCCACTGGGTAAGAGAATCTATCTTCCCTGTTGTGTGAGACAGGAGGGATAATTTACCTTTAAGATGAAGAGAATTTTGTTTTCTTTTTCTGATTTGGTGTACTTGGCTTGAGGTGGTCAGGTCTACACAACCATAATCAGAAGCAGCAGACTTCTGGCAGGTCTTACTTCATCCTTGTCCTGAAATGAGGCTGGCATGCAACTTACTATGATGGGATGGTGCTCCATCCAAGGGAACTTGTGCTCCATCTAAAGAAACGGCTTGAGCCACAAGGTTTGCTGCAATGCAAGTGTATTGAAATTTAACTCATTTTACTTAAGTATTCAGACTTTTATAATCAATTTTTATATACAGGATTTTGAGTATCATTTTACATTAAACAAACTTTAAGTTTACTTTAAACTTGTTTTGCTTTACTGTTTTTAGACTTAATATTGACAACATATACAGACCACAGTGTGACGGGAAATAAAAATTGTTCTCTCTCTTCAAGCTTGTCTCTGTAAAGAATTACATCTTTAGTAAGCATGACTGACCAATAAATATTGTTTCTTAATTATCTGTAACAGTTTATAATAAATTAGAAACTCTATCATAGCATTAGGATTTTATAATTTTTTCATGTTAAGTTTGAGAAGTATGTCTGTTCTGCTACTCGTGGGTGGATTGCAGTGAAGATGTAGTTCTAAGACTATTTGCTTCTTAATGTTGTTCAAGTCTTTTATCTCAGTGTTAACTTCTCTAGTGTCGTTACTGCTACTGAAAGTAGTTAATGAAATCTCCAATTAGTGTTTTGAATTGTCTATTGTATCTCTGTGACTTTTTGCTTCATGTATTTTTTTCTGTTCTTAGGCAATTGTATTAGCTTCATATTACAATGAGCCCGTACATCATTAGAAAGCATTCTTTAGTCTGTAATGTTTTTGTTTTAAAGTGTATTGTGTTGGATACTTACATTGCTACTCTAGCTTTTTTAGTGTTGCAATTTGTTTTATCTATGGAAGTACATTTTATTTTCACTGATACAGTAGTATTTCACAGCCAAAAGATAATGATCTATATAATCTTTCTACAACAGATGGACCATTAGATTACTTATAATCTTCTAAATTGTAAACATCAATATACAGATGTGCAAGCATTTTAGTAAGTCAAATTACTCTATCAAAGTATATTTGCATTTTAAAATTAGATATCATGGTTTCAAATTATCCAAGAGAATGAATATATGTATTTAAATTCCTACCAGTAATGTGTAGTACGTTCCCCACACTCTATTCAACATTGCATGCTATCAGTAATTTTTTTATTGATTTTTATTGAGCTCTACATTTTTTTCTCTGCTCCCCTCCCTGTTAGGCTTGCAATTTATATTTTGCATATTTTTTCAGTTTTTTTAACTTTCAGTCTACCTGATTATTTTTTGAGATAGAGTTTAATAGATTGATTTATCATTCTTACATTCTCAGGGTGAATGAAAATGAACTCCTTGCCATGTTCAGAAGTGTATCAAATCTGGAGGCAATGTAAAAAGTGAGAATGGAAAGAGACCTATTATGCCTCAGTGTCGATAGGTTGGAGATGACACCGTTTTCTTTTTCTCCCTCTGGGCTGCAGGGCCCTAAGTTTAGAGCTTCTCCACACCCTTGCACTCAGGATTGAAGAGAAGGGACCAAGTGATTTAGGCATAGAAAGAATCAAAGGAAGGAAGTCACATTAATCAAGAAAGATGAGCAAGGCATGCAGGCCTTTAATGCCAGCACTGGAGAGGCATTAGCTTGGGGACCTTTGTGTGCTTAAGGACAACCTGGTCTTTAAAAAACGCCCCCTCCCCCACCCTACATGTCATCACTATGACATCAGAGTGGTAGTGGTTTGGCTGAGAGAGGCCGCCCTATCATGAGAGGTCAACCTGCAAAGAAAGGACTTTCTACTAAGAAGAGTGCATCTACTGAGAAAGGTTACTTTGATGAGAGAGGTCGCTCTACTGAGAACCATCACCCTGAAGAGAGAGACCCCTCAATCATTTGGATATGGAACATAGTATAATTTACATATGACTACTGATTGGCAGAAGGGCATAAGCCCACCCCCAAGATGACGTCTGTGTATAGATAGTTTCCAGAGAAACCTCAGTTTATGCTGGCGGTTAGACAAGCAGAGTGCCGCTCCTCTACCATCCTTAAAAAAAGAGCAAAATTTGATCCAGGAGATTTGATCCTGGTTGTAGAACTAATTCAGACAAGAGACTTCTGGGATGTGTGCCCAGTCCATTTTCCCAGATAATACTAGAAAACCTGGGAATTCATTAGTTTTACTTAAATGAGTTCCAGAAACAAAGGACTTCATGTTCGTGACCAACATTTTGGGGAAGGAGATGACTTCGGGAAGCAGATACCAAGGTACAGGGAGGTCAGAAAGGTGAGAGATCGCTCCTCAGAACAAAACTCAGCTGAGCTTAAGTAAGATATATAATTCCTTGTTCCCATATCCACCCTTCCTATATCCCAACCATCCTATTCCCCCAAGCTCTTCCCATCCTCCACTTCACACTTTTCTCGCCCCATCCCCCCTCCCCCCATCCCACCCCACCCCTATGTTCCCATTTTTTGTCCGGCAATCTTGTCTACTTCCAGTATCCAGGAGGATAACTATATGTTTTTCTTTGGGTTCACCTTCTTATATAGCTTCTCTAGGATTTTTACGAATTATAGGCTCGATGTCCTTTATTTATGGCTAGAACCCAATTATGAGTGAGTACATCCCATGTTCATCTTTTTGGGCCTGGGTTACCTCACTCAGGATGGCGTTTTCTATTTCCCTCCATTTGCATGCAAAATTCAAGATGTCATTGTTTTTTACCGCTGAGTAGTATTCTAGCATGTATATATTCCACACTTTCTTCAACCATTCTTCCACTGAAGGGCATCTAGGTTGTTTCCAGGTTCTGGCTATTACAAATAATGCTGCTATAAACATAGTTGAACAGATGCTTTTGTAATATGATTGGGCATCTCTTGGGTATAGTGTTGGCAGAAGCTTGACTCTAGAGGGGTTCCCAGGTGTCCAGGAAGACGCCCCCAGCTAGGTCCTTGGGCAGCTGAGGAGAGGGTGCCAGAAATGTCCAGATCCTATTGCCATACTCATGAATATCTTGCATATCACCATAGAACCTTCACCTGGCATTGGATGGAGAAAATGACAGAGCCCCACATAGGAGCACCGGACTGAGCTCCCAAGGTCCCGATGAGGAGCAAAAGGAGGGAGATCATGAGCAAGGAAGTCAGGACCGTGAGGAGTGCGTTTACCCATTGAGACGGTGGGACAGATCTAACGGGAGACCACCAAGTCCAGTTGGAATGGAACTGATGGAACAGGGGACCAAACCGGGCTCTCTGAATGTGGCTGACGGTGGAGGAGGACTGAGAAACCAAGGACAACGGCAATGAATGTGAACTCTACAGCATGGACGGGCTCACTGTGAGCCTTAACCTTCACCTGGCGATGGATGGAGATAGAGATAGAGCCCCACATTGGAGCAACGGACTGAGCTCCCAAAGTTCTGATGAGGAGCGGATGGAGAGAGATCATGAGAAAGAAAGTCAGAACCATGAGGGATGCGTTCACCCACTGAGACGGCAGGACAGAACTAATGGGAGACCACCAAGTCCACTTGGAATGGGACTGATGGAATATGCGACCAAATCGGACTCTCTGAGGGTGGCTGATGATGGAGGCTGACCGAGGAGCCAAGGACAATGGCGATGGGCTTGGTCTCTACGACATGGACGGGCTCTTTGTGAGCCTTGTCAGTTTGGTTGCTCACCTTCCCGGACCTGGGGGGAGTTGGGAGGACCTTGGACTCAACATAGTGTAGAGAACCCTGATGGCTGTTTGGCCTCAAGAGGGAGGGAGTGGGGGTGTGGGTGGAGGGGAGGGGAGGGAAGGGGGAGGAGGAGGGGAGGAGATGGCAATTTTTAATAAAAAATAAATAAACTGGAAAAAAAAGCTAAACAAAAAAAATCAGCTGATCTGAGGAATCGTCAACCAGCTCTTCCAGGAATACCACAGGGTGGCCCTGCCACAAAAAGTCACTCAGTGGAGAGAGGTTGCTCCCATGAGAAAACCTGAAGAACAGAGAAAAATCCGTCCCCCAAGAAGTATCACGTTGCAGATAAAAGTCCCACTGGCACTGCACTACAGTTAAGAACACCTTGGCTGAGAAGCTTTTGTTGGCTGAGAAACATCGTGCTACAGCGAAGAGTTCCTCTGCCAGGAAACACCATTCTCTTGAAAAACGTCGTGCTATAGGGAAATTTTCCTCTGCCAGAAAGTCCCCCTCTGACAGGCACCTCCCTGGGAAGAAGCGTCACTTCTCTGAGAAAAGACATTCATCAGAGAAGCATCTCTCTGTTAAAAATGGTCTTCCTACACAGAGAGGTCGCCTTATCAAGAAAAGCTATTTTACAGAAAAACATCACTCTACAGAGGAATGTGGTTTGGCTGAGAGAGGCCACCCTATCATGAGAGGTCAACCTGCAAAGAAAGGACTTTCTACTAAGAGTGCGTCTACTGAGAAAGGTTACTTTGATGAGAGAGGTCGCTCTACTGAGAACCATCACCCTGAAGAGAGAGACCCCTCAGTCAAGAAATTTATTTCTGCAGACAGGGATCACCAGCTAGAGAGAGGCCATTCTGTGAAGAGAGGACTCTCCACAGAGAAAAAAGGTCACCCCATGGGGAGAGTTCGGCCAGCTGAAAAAAGTCACCTGGCAGGTAAGGGTTGCTCACCAGAGAAGACTAGCCCTGCAGTGAGAGAGCGCTTCTTCAAAAGCTGCCCTGCAGAGGAGAGTCATTTATCCAAAAATGGTAACTCTGCAAAGAGAGTACCCTCTCCTGGAAAAGATCGCTGCACAAGGAGGCTTCGCCTCAAAAAAAGGTACCCTGAAGAAGAGAGTTACTCATTTGAGTTGGGTAGCTCTGAGGAGAGAGGACCCTCTACACATGAAAATTGCCCTGCAGGGAGAGGTCAATGCATGAAATGCCACTGTGCTGAGAGTCCTTCAGTGGAATGGGGTAACTCCATAGCGAGAGGACTCTCTGCAGGTGAAGAGTGCCCTGCTGAGAGAGGTCATCCCATCAAAACCAGCCCTGCAGAAGAGGGCCATTTATCTCAGAAGGGTAACTCTGCAAAAAAAAAAAAAAAAAAAAAAAAAAAGGACCCTCTCCTGGGAAAGATTGCCGCACAAGAAGGCATCGCCTCAGAAAAAGTTATCCTGCAGAGGAGGGTTACTCATTTGAGGGGGTAACATGGCTGCAAGAAGACCCTCTGCAGGTGAAGATCACCCTGCAGGGAGAGGTCACCTCATCAAAAGCTGCCCTGAAGAGGAGAGTCATTCATCTAAGAATGATAACTCTGCAAATAGAGGACCCTCTCCTGGAAAAGATCACCCCACAGGGAGAAGTAAGCCTCAGAAGAAAAGTTGCCCTGCAGAGGAGGATCTGTCAGTTGACAGTGCTAACTCGGCAGCAAGAGGACCCTTTGTAGGTGAAGATCGCCCTGCATGGAGAGGTCGTCCTCAGAAGAAAAGCCGCCCTGCAGAGGAGGATCTGTCAGTTGACAGGGCTAACTTGGCAACAAGAAGACCCTTTGTAGGTGAAGATCGCCCTACAGGGAGTGATCACCCCATCAATAGCCACTCTGCTGGTAGGCGTCATTCATCTGAGATGGGTAACTCTGCAAATAGAGGACCCTCTCCTGCTAAATATCACCGCACAAGGAGGCTTCACCTCAGAAAAAGGTATCCTGAAGAAGAGGGTTACTCAGTTGAGTGGGGTAGCCCTGAAGAGAGAGAACCCTCTGCACATGAAAATTGTCTTTCAGGGAGAGTTCACCTCATCAAAAGCTGCCCTGCAGAGGAGAGTCATTCATCTAAGAAAGATAACTCTACAAAGAAAGGACCCTCTCCTGGAAAAAATCACCCCACAGGAAGAGGTAAGCCTCAGAAGAAAAGCCGCCCTGCAGAGGAGGGTCTGTCAGTTGACAGGGCTAACTCGGCAGCAAGAGGACCCTTTGTAGGTGAAGATCACCCTGAAGGGAGAGGTCAGCCTCAGAAGAAAAGCCGCCCTGCAGTGGAGGGTCGCTCAGATGAAAGGGTTAGCTCGGCAGCAGGAAGACCCTTTGCAGATGAAGATCGCCCTGCAAGAAGTGATCAGCCCATCAAAACCTACTGGGCCAAAGAGGGTCATTTATCTGAGAGAAGTATCACTGCAAAGAGAGGACCCTCTCCCAGAAAAGAGGGTCATTCAGTTGAAAAAGCCAACTATGCAGAAAGAGGATCCTTTACAGGAAATGATTGCCCCACAATAAGAGGTCAGGCTCCAAAAATTCTGTCCTGCAGAGGAGGGTCACTCAGTTGAGAGGGGTAACTCAGCAGAGAAAGGACCCTCTGCAGGGAAGGATGGCCCCACAGGGAGAGGTAAGCCTTCAAAGAAAAGCTTCCCTGAAGAGGAGGGTCGCTCAGTGGAAAGGGGTAACTATGTGCAGAGAGAACCCTCTGCAGGGAAAGATGATCCCACAGGGAGACATACGCCTCCAAAGAAAAGCCAACATGCAGAGAAACATCTATCTGTCCTGGGAAGCTGCCCTCCCCAAACAAGTCATCCTGCAGAGAAAAGTCTATCTTCCCAGAGAGTCTGCTCTGCAGAGAAAGTGCATGCAGGGGAGAGAGGTCACTTTGTTGAGAAAAGATGCCCTGCAGAGAGAGAACTCTCTGCTGAGAAAGGTCAGGTGGAAAAGAAAGTCATCTGTTTTGAAAAAGTTCATTCTGAGGAGAGATGTCAGTCTTCCAAAAGCAGCTACACTGCTGAGAATGGTAACAGAGTAGAGAGCGAGTACCCTGTGGTGAAAGGTCCTCACTCCATGGAAAAAAGCTTTCCTGTGGAGAAACCATCTTCTTCAGGATCCGCACCTAACATGCCAGTGCCAAAGAACATGAAGAATATTCGAGAAAACAGAGTTGGCAGTGGTACCAGCACAGTACCACAGATTCCTCACCAAAACGTGGCTGGGACTGTCACCACTGGTCAATCTGTGCAGGCAGGGAAGGTGAGAATGGGAGTTGAATTGATGTTGCCTGATGAACTTAAGTCATGTCTTGTTGAGGACTGGGAACTGATAAACAAGCATAAGCAGTTATTCCAACTCCCTGCTGAGAAGAATATAGATACTATTCTCGCAGAGTATGTCACTTTTGTGAAATCACAGGGAAAGGCTGATAGTAGGGAATATTCTGTTGATGAACTTGTATATGGAATAAGAGAATATTTCAACAGGATGCTGGGCACCCAGCTGCTCTGCCAGTTTGAAAAGCTCCAGTTTGCCGAAGTCCACCTGGCTTATCCTCATATTCCAATATCTCAGCTTTATGGGGCTCCACACTTCCTACGATTATTTACTCAAATTGGGACTATATTGACCCATTCCCTCCTTAGTAGGCATAGTCTTATGCGAGTGTCTATCTATCTGCATGATTTTCTTAAATACCTAGCTGAGAATTCTACTTCTCTATTTATTGCCAGCAATTACAACGTTGCTTCTGCTGAGTATTGTTGCCAAGCCCTGTGAGAGTCAGCTGACCACTCCCTGTTATGACATGGATCAGTACACATTTCTGTTTGCTGTTTTTATTAAATTTGTTATTGAAAATTGTCAAATATAACAGGGCTTAATATTTCAGTTTGCTTATTGTTTTGAACAGAAATAAAAATATTAAATGCTTTATCAGTATTTCAACAACAAATAAATGTTCACTAAAAGAATTTGCATTGCTTATTTGACAACATTGCTTGAATGTTGGTGCTTCTTTTACTTACACATTATGAGTTTCTACTAGGTGTTCATATTACGTGATAACATGGCCTCATCCCTAGTGCTAAAGGTTCGATATAATGGGTATGCTCCAAACATATGCATATACATAATTTAAAATACAAAATCATTTAGAAGTGTAAAAGGATTGGAGATATAGCTAAGGAGGCACTGGTTTTACTCCTTGGTTTCAAAAGTGAGAGAAGGGGGAAGAAAAAGAGGAAGGACTGAGGAGAAGGAAAAGGAAGTGAATAAAGCGGAAGGGGGTTAAAGAGGGGGAGGTGAGGACGGAGAGGTAGTGAGGGGAGGAGAGAAACAGGTGGAAAGAAGAGGAGGAGAATAAAGAAAAGGAGAGGAGATAGAGGAAGAGGAGGACGTGAAGAAGAAAGGGGAGGAAGAAGACAAGATGGGGAGGAGAAGGAGGAAAAGTAGAAGGAGGAGAAGAAAAGGCAGGAAGAAGAAAAGAGTGGGAGGAGACAGAGAAGGGTAATGAAGAAAAGGAAAGAGGAAAAGAGGAGGAAGAGGAGGAGAGGGGTAAGTAGATGTGGAATAGGATATATGGAGGAGGAAAAGGAGAGGAGGGATAGGAAGAGAAGAAGAGATGGAAGAGAGAATAAAGAGAAAGAGGGAAAGGAGAAAGATAGGGAACAGAGGGGTTGAGAAAGAGAAGAAGAGGAGTAAAGAGAGAAGGGGAGAGGTAGAATAGAAGGTGGTGGATGAGGAGGAAGAGAGGAGAAGAGCTGAGGGAAGAAAATGAAGAAGAGAAGGAGGGAGGAGATGGAGGGAGGAAAAAGGTGAGGAAAAGAGAAGGATGGAGAAAGGGGAGGAAAAAGAGAGGGAGGAGAAAAGGAGAGGAAGATGAGAAGGTGAAGGAGGAGAAGGAGGAAGAGGAAAAGAGAGGAGGGGAGAAGAAGAGGAGGAAGAAAATAAGAGGGGAGGAAGGGAGAAGGAAGAGAAAGAGGGAAAGAATGATAGAGAAAGGGATGAGGAAGAAAAGTAAGGAAAGAAAGAGAAAGGAAGGAGTGGTAGAAGAGGGAAATAACAGAAGGTGGAACATGAGAAGAGACAAGGCAGAGAGGAAATGGAATGGAGGAAGGGGAGGAGTAGAAAAATGGAATAAGAAAGGGGAGGAGGAGAAAGGGGGAAGAGGACTGTAACATAAGGGAAGAACAAAAGAAGGAGGGGCAGTAGGAGAGGAGGAAAAAGAGAAGTAGTGGAGGATGAAGGAAAAGGGAAGAATATAAAATATTTGGTAGCAAAGAAAGGGGAGAAGGTAAAAGGAGAAGTAGGGTAGGAGGTTGGAGAAAGAGAGTGAGGAGGAAACAATAGAAGGAAGAGGAGAGAAGGAGCAAGGCAGAGAGAAGGAAAGCACTAGAAAGAAAATGAAGAGGAAGAAAAGGAGGAGTAGAAAGGTTGGAAGGAGTTGGAGAAGGAGGAAAGAAAAGGGAGGAGAGGGGTGAAGAAGAGGAGGATGGGGAGGAGGGAGAGTGTTAGATTCAAACCCCAGCTTTGTGCAGGCATGGTTGGGAGGGGAACAGACAGAGCATGGGCAGGATCAAAGGTCAATCCTGATCAGCCATTTGTACAATATGCATGGGGGAATGACAACCTGGAGGCTGTGTAAGTAGACAGCTTGCTTATCCAGAGGGATCGAGGGACATTTTTTACTCTAGGAAGAATGATTTCTTGGCTACTTGTGGTAGAATGTCTTTGGTTTGGGCAATAACATCGAGGGTGCTTCATTTGTGTACTCAGAGGCAGCAGGGGACAGAGGAAGGAACCTTATAAAGTCATCAGAAGTCCAGCCTGGGCTGTTTCAGTGGTCAGATAAGCAGCGACCAGTCCTTGTTGTTATGATTTCAGCCACAATAAGGCTGACGCTTATGGGTTATAGGGCCATGCATGTGCGAACAAGCCCTCAGGCAGAAGTGCCTAATGGCCCCAGAGCCCCTTGTGACCCATGTGCATTCGTGTTTACATCATCCATGTATGACTCAACTAAGCCTTTGTATGCCTGTGTGGTTACATCATCCACGTATGACTCAGCTAAGCCCTTGTGCACAAGTATGAGCCCTGTCATCTATCTGCATATAATGTAGTCACATCGACCCCCACCCCGTGTGCATGCACTAGGCAGCTTTTAAAAGTTGGATGCATCCCCCCCCTCTCTCTCTTGGTTAAATCTGGTTCTGTCATGGAATATCTTTTTTTTTTTTTGAAAATTTAGCTGGGCATAATAGTGGTCTGGGCTGGCATTCATGTCTACATAACACTTGACCATGACCTTCTTGCTTTCATTGCCTCCATTGAGAAGTCAGGTATGATTCTGATAGGTCTGCCTTTATATGTTACTTGGCCTTTTTCCTTACAGCTCTTAATATTCTTTCTTTATTCTGTATGTTTATTGTTTTATTATGTGGCAAGGGGACTTTTCCTTTTGATCCAGTCTATTTGGTGTTCTGAAGCTTCTTGTATCTTCGTAGGCAAATCTTTCTTTACATTGTGAAAGTTTTCTTCTATGATTTTGTTAAATATACTTTCTGTGCTTTTGAGTTGATTTTCTTCTTCTATATCTCTTATTTTTAGGTTTGGTCTTTTTATGGTGATAAGCTTTTATTAGAGTTAATGTTCTATTGGAGTGGTGAGTCTATTTCTTCTATTGTATCTGCAGTACTTGAAATTCTCTCTTCCATCTCTTGTATTCTGCTGCTTATGCTTGCATTTGTTGTTCCTGATCATTTTCTCTATTTTTGTGTTTCCATCATTCCCTTGGTTTGGGGGGGGGGGGTTGTCTCTATTTCAGTTTTCAAGTCTTGAACCATTTCTTTCATCTGATTGCTTTTTCTTGGTATTAACCTCTGTAATGGCCTCAAACATTCTCCTCTTGGTTTTTAGGTCATTTTGTTCTGCTTATTCTATATTGGGGTATTCAAGATTTGCTGTTTTAGAGTCACTAATTTTTGTTGGCGTCACATTGCTCTTTGTGGTCTTGTGTGTTCTTACCTTTTCTACCCAACTTTTCCTCTGATTAGTGTAGTTGGGGCTGTGTCTCTGGTAATCAGTCTTCCAGGTGCCAGTGAATTCAAGGCTCAGATAGCTGTTCCTTGTGGTGCAGTCAAGGCCATGGTTTCAGTCATCCCAGTGGTCCCTCTGTGTTCAGTGTGCCCGGTGTTGATTTGCAATCCCATAGATCATTCAGTCCATGGAGATCACTTGATTGGGACTCCTCCAACTCAGGTCACTGGCTTAGGCCCGCTCTGGTGGAGGTCGCCTGTTCAGGTCTTTTTTCATGGAGGTGTCTGGCTCAGGCCAGTTCCTGCAGAGGTCTCTGACTCAGGCCTGCTCCCTTGGTGGTTGCTCCCTTGTATGTAGTGAGGAGCTGTGAGGGCAAGCCTGCTTTTCATCCTGCCCCACTCCTGGCTGCCTGCTAGCTTATGCCCTGAAATAACAACACACAAATTGTATTCTTTTAAACACTGCCTGGCCCATTAATTTCAGACTCTTATTCACATCTTGCTTTAACCCATTTCTAATAATCTGTGTAGCACCACGAAGTGGTGTCCTACCAGAAAAATTCTAGCATACGTCCATCTTGGGCTGGAGCTTCATCGCGTCTGGCTTCTCTCTCTCTCAGGAGAGGCATGGTGGTCTGCCTAACTTAAGAGAGGCGTGGAATCTGGCTGAGCCATCTACCTCACTTCCTTCTTCCTGTTCTGTCTACTCCACCCACCTAAGGGCCGGTCTATCAGATGGGCCAGGCAGTTTCTTTATTAATTATCCAATGAAATCATCAGGTAGATAGAAGACACACCTACATCATTTCCCCTTTTTCTGTTTAAACAAAAAAGAAAAGCTTTCACTTTAACATAGTAAAATTACATATAACAAAACAGTTATCATGCAAAAATTACAGTTACAATATTTGTATCTACTTTATCTTTTATCATAACAAAGGAAAACTACTATAACTATCTATTCTTCAGCTCCATCAAAGACTCCAGAAGAACACAATATTACCTAAGTAAATAAGAAATATGCAATTTCCATATAACTCTAGAAATGATAGAGACATCTCGCTGCCTGGACAGTCACCCAAAGTTCTTTTGTATTGTTGGGGCATCTATCTTCAGCCTATAGGCCCACAGTATGCAGCAGAGTTTCCCACGAAGCAGGAAATTTCAAAGACAGTTCAGTCACTATCTGCTGTGTCCTGCAGAATGTCTCGCAGACACTTTCATGAATCAGGAACCCAAAGAGATCATCTCACCTCTAGGCAAGTTCAGCAGTCCTCTCTCTGAGGATTCTCTGTGTCCAGTTTATGCAATAGTCCAGGCAAGAGCAGTTTCTTGCCCAAATGGCTATCAAACTCAATAAGGAGCCTCTTATGGGCTCACTGTGAGCCTTGTCAGTTGGGTTGCTCACCTTCCTGGACTTAGGGGGAGCTGGGAGGACCTTGGACTTAACATAGTGAAGGGAACCCTGATGGCTCTTTGCCTTGGAGAGGGGCGGAGTGGGGATATGGGTGGAAGGGAGGGGAGGGAAGGGGGAGGAGGAGGAGAAGAGATGGAAATTTTTAATAAAAAAATGAGAAAAAAAGAAAAAAAATAAAACAATTAACACCAGAAAAAAAAAGAATTCCTGCAACAACCCAAAATCAACATGATAACACCAGAATCCAGCGAACATACAACAGGAAGACTTAAACACCCTAATTCAGAAGAAGTAGAAGAAATCACTTTAAATGTAAAATTATGAAAATGATCAAGACCCTTAAACAGGAAGTGAAAAACTCCTTTAAAGAAATGGAAGAGAAGACAAACAAAAAGTTAGAAGAATTTAATAAATCCCTCAACGATACCCAAGAAAATGAAGAAGAAGCAATCAAACAGGTAAAGGAAACAGTTCAAGACTTGAAAACTGAAATGGAGGTAATGAAGAAAACACAAACTGAGAGATGTCTTGATGTGGAAAATCTGGGTAAACAAATAGGAATTACAGAGACAAGTATAACCAACAGAATATAATAGATAGAAGAAAAAATCTCAGGCGCTGAGGATACAATAGAGGAAATAGACTCATTGATCAAAGAAAACAACAAATCCAACAAATTCTTAACACAAAACATCCAGGAAATCTGGGACACCATGAAAAGACCAAACCTAAGAATAATAGGGGTAGGAGAAGGAGGAGAATTACAGATCAAATGCCCAGAAAATATATTCAACAAAATTATAGAAGAGAACTTTTCCCAACCAAAAGAAGGAAATTCCTATGATGGTATTCTTATATAACACCAAATAGACTGGATCAAAAAAAATCTCCTTGCCATATAATAATCAAAACACAAAACATGCAGAATAAAGAAAGAATATAAGAGCTGCAAAGGAAAAAGGTCAAGTAACATATAAAAGTAAACCTATCAGAATTACACCTGACTTCTCAAGGGAAACCATGAAAGCCAGAAGGTCTTGGAGAGATGTGCTGCTGACTCTAAGAGACCATGGATGCAAGCCCAGACTACTATACCCAGCAAAGCTTTCTTTCACGATCTATGGAGAAAACAAGAAATTCCAGGACAAAAACAGATTTAAACAATACGTATACACAAACCAAGCCTTACAGAAAGTACTAGAGGGAAAACCTCAAGCCAAGGAAGCCAACAACACCCACAATAACACAAACAACTGACAACCCTCCACCAATACATCTCAAAGAAGGGAAACACACAAACACTAGCACCAGGAAAAATAACCGGAGTTAACAACCACTGATCATTAATATCACTTAATATCAATGGACTCATTCACCTATAAAAAGGCACAGGTTAAGAGAATGGATACAAAAACAGGACCCAACATTCTGCTGTTTACAAGAAACACACCTCAACCTCAAATACAGGCACTACCTCAGAGTAAAGGGTTGAGAAACAGTTTTCCAAGCAAACGGACCTAAGAAACAAGTGGTGTGGCTATCCTAATATCTAACAAAATTGATTTCAAGCTAAAATTAGTCAGAAGAGATGGAGAAGAATATTTTATACTCATAACAGGAACAATTCATCAAGATGAAGTGTCAATCCTGAATATCTATGCCCCTAATATAAAAGCACCCATATATGTAAAAGAAACTTCACTAGAACTCAAATCACACATCAAACCCCACGAACTAATAGTAGGATATTTCAACACTCCTCTCTCACCAATGGACAGGTCAACCAGACAGAAAATTAACAGAAAAATAAAAGAACTAACAAATGGATTTAACAGACATCTACAGAACATTTGACCCAAATGAGAAAGAATATACCTTCTTCTCAGCACCTCATGGAACCTTCTCAAAAATTGATCACATACTCGATAAAAAAGCAAACATCCATAGATACAAAAAATTGGAATAACCACCTGTGTCTTATCAGATCACCAGTAGTAGTAAAGCTTTACTTTACTGTGTCTTATCAGATCACCAGTAGTAAAGCTAGAATTTAACAACAATTCCACCACCCAGAAAGCCTACAAACTCTTGGAAACTGAACAGTCAACTACTAAACCACACCTGGGTCAAGGAAGAAATAAAGAAAAATATTAAAACCGTCCTTGAATTCAATGAAAATAAAGATACAACATACCCAAACCTATGGGACAACATGAAAGCAGTGCTAAGAGGAACGTTTATAGCACTAAGTGCCCACATAAAGAAAATGGAGAAAGCTCATATTAGAGACTTAACAGCACACCTGAAAGCTCTAGAAAAAAGAAGAAGCAGACTCACCCAGGAGGAGTAGAAAACTGGAAATAAACAAAATAGAAACTGAGGGCTGAAATCAACAAAATAGAAACACAGAAAACAATCCAAAGAATCAATGAAACAAAGAGCTGGTTCTTTGAGAAAATCAGCAACATTGACAAACCCTTATCCAAACTAATCAAAAGAGGGAAAGAGAACACTCAAATTAACAAGATCAGAAATGAAAAGGGGGACATAACAACAGACACTGAGGAAATTCAGAGAATCATTAGGTCTTACTACAAAAGCCTGTATGCCACAAAATTGGAAAATGTAAAAGAAATGGAAATTTTTTAGATAAATACCATATACCAATATTAAATCAAGACCAAGTGAACAATTTATATAGACTTATAAGTCGTGAGGAAATAGAAGCTATAGTCAAAAACATTCCAACCAAAAATAAAGCCAAGGACCAGATGGTTTTAGTGCAAAATTCTACCAGACCTTCCAAGATGAGCTAATACCTATACTCTTTGATGTGTTTCACATAATAAAAACAGAAGAGTCATTGACAAATTCTTTTTATGAAGCCACAGTTACCCTGATACCAAAACCACACAGACTCAACCAAGAAAGAATTACAGGCCAATCTCACTCATGAACATCGATGCAAAAATTCTCAATAAAATACTGGCAAAACAAATTCAAGAACACATCAAAAAATCATTTATTATGATCAAGTAGGCTTCATCCCAGAGATGCAGGGCTGGTTCAACATACAAAAATCTATCAATGTAATCCATCATATACATAAACAAAGAAAAAACATATGATTATTTCATTAGATGTTGAAAAAGCATTTGACAAAATTCAACACCCCTTTATGACAAATGTCTTAGAGAGTGACAGATATAAGGTTCATGTATAAATATAATAAAAAATATAGAACAAGCTGACAGTCAACATCAAATTAAATGGAGAGAAACTCAAAGTGATTCCTCTAAAATCAGGAACAAGACAAGGCTGTCTACTTTCTCCATATCTCTTCAACATAGTGCTTGAAGTTCTAGCAATAGCAATAAGACAACATAAGGAGATCAAGGGGATTTGGATAGGAAAGGAAGAAATCAAACTTTTGTTATTTGCAGATGATATGATAGTGTACATAAGTGACCCCCAAAACTGTACCAAAGAACTCCTACAGCTGATAAATACCTTCAGTGATGCGGCAGGATACAAGATCAACTCAAAAAAATCAGTATCCCTTCTATACACAAAGGATAGAGAAGCAGAGAGGGAAATCAGAGAAACTTCACCTTTCACAATAGCCACAAATAGCATAAGTAACTTGGGGTAACGCTAACCAAGAAAGTGAAAAATCTATTTTGCAAGCACTTTAAGGCTTAGAAGAAAGAAATTGAAGAGGACACCAGCAAATGGAAGGCTCTCCCAATCTCTTGGATAAGTAGGATAAACATAGTAAAAATGGTATTTCTACCAAAAGCAATTTATAGGTTCAATGCAATACCCATCAAAATCCCAACAAAGTTCTTCACAGACCTTGAGAGAACAATAATCAACTTTATATGGAAAACAAAAAGCCCAGGAGAGCCAAAACAATCCTATACAATAAAGGAACTTCTGAAGGCATTACCATCCCTGACTTCAAACTCTATTGCAGAGCCACAGTAATGAAAACAGCTTGATATTGGTATAAAAACAGAGACATTGACAAATGGAATCAAATCGAAAACCCAGTTATTAATACACAAACCTGTCAACATCTGATTTTTGACAAAGATGCTAAAATTATACAATGGAAGAAAGAAAGCATCTTTAACAAATGGTGCTGGCATAACTGGATGTCAACCTGTAGAAGAATAAAAATATATTCATATCTATCACCATGCACAAAACTCACATCCAAATGAATTAAAGACCTCAATATAAATCTGACCACACTGAACCTGATAGAAGAGAAAGTGGGAAGTAGCCTTTAATACATGGGCACAGGAGGCCACTTCCTACATATAACCCCAGTAGCATAGACAATAAGAGCATGGGACCTCCTGAAACTGAGAAGCTTTTGTAAAGCAAAAAAAAAAAAAAACACAGTAATTAAGACAAAAAGGCAACCCACTTAATGGGAGAAGATCTTCACCAACCCCACATCAGACAAAGGTCTGATCTCCAAAATATATAAAGAACTCAAGAAACTAGACATTAAAATTCTAAATAACCCAATTAAAAAATGGGATACTGAACTGAAAAGAGAATTCTCATCTGAAGAATTTCAAATTGCCAAAAGATACTTAAGGACATGTTCAACTTCCTTAGCTATCAGGGAAATGCAAATGAAAACAACTTTGAGATACCATCTTACACATTGTCAGAATGGCTAAAATCCAAAACACCAATGATAACCTATGCTGGAGAGGATGTGGAGTAATGGGAACACTCATTCATTGCTTGTGGGAATGCACACTTTTACAACCACTTTGGAAATCAGTGTGGCAGTTTCTCAGGAAATTCAGGAATCAACCTACCTCAGGATCCAGCAATACCACTGTTGGGAATATACCCAAGAGATGCCCAATCATACTACAAAAGCATTTGTTCAACTATGTTCATAGCAGCATTATTTGTAATAGCCAGAACCTAGAAACAGCCTAGATGCCCCTCAATGGAAGAATGGATAAAGAAAGTGTGGCACATCTACATATTAGAGTACTATTCAGCGGTAAAAACAATGACATCTTGAATTTTGCATGCAAATGGATGAAAGTAGAAAACACTATCCTGAGTGAGGAAACCCAGACCCAAAAATATGAATATGGTATATACTCACTCATTATTGGAGTCTAGCCATAAACAAAGGACATTGAGCTTATAGTTCGTAATTCTAGAGAGCCTAAGTAATAAGGTGAACCCAAAGAAAAACATATATAGATACTCCTGGAAATTGGAAGTAGACAAGATCACCAGACAAAAGTTATGAATGTGGGGGGATGGGTTTGTGGTAGGGAAAGGGAAGAGGGGTGAGAGAAGGGATAAGGGGAAGGTGGAGGAGAGCTTGGAGGAGTGAGATGATTGAGATAGAGGAAGGACAGATATTGGATAGGGAAGAAGATATCTTAATTAGGGGAGGCATTGTGGGGTTGGCAAGAGGTTTGACTCTAGAGGGGGTCTAAGATGTCCACAGGGATGTCCCCAGCTAAGACACTGGGCAATGGAGGAGAGGGTGCCTGAACTGGCCTTGTCCCATAGTCAGACTGATGACTATCTTGAATACCATCATAGAACTTTTGTCCGGCGACAGATAGAAATAGAGACAGACTTCCACGTGGGACACTGGACTGAGCTCCCAAGGTCCAGTTGAAGAGCAGAAGGAGGAAGAATATGACAAGGAAGTCAGGACCACAAGGGGTTGGTCCACCCACTGAGACAGTGTGCCTGAACTAATAGAAGCTCACCAAAGCCAGCTGGAGTGGGACTGAATGAGCAGGGGATCAAACTGGACCCTCTGAATGTGGCTGACAATTGAGGCAGACTGAGAAGCCAATGATAATGGCACTGGGATTTGTATCTATGGCATGTACTGGCTTTTTGGAATTCTAGTCTCTTTGGATGCACACCTTCCTAAGCCTTAAAGGAGGGGGCAGTGCCTTTTACTTCCCACTGAGCAAGGTACAGGGCCTTCTTTTAGGACTGGAGGGGGAGAGAGGAAAGCAAGTGGGGAGCAGGAGGGGAGTGGGAGGAGGGGAGGAAGTGGAAATTTTGATTCCTAGTATTAATAAAGTAATAATAATAATAAATTAATTAAAAATGAAAAAAGAAAGCATATAATCAGTTTGGACCTATTTCTTTTCTTATTGTTCATTCAAGAAGAGATATATTACCCTGAAGATGTGATTCATACTTGTCCAGAGATTTTTGGATATAAGAAAAAACAGAAGAAGTGAGATGGAGAAGTAGGAGAGAAGTGTGATGGAGAGAAAAGTATGAGAGTTGGAGAGAGAAGTATTATGTAGCTGTATGTAAAGAGATATGTCTGTGTGGAGACAAAGATTTTCAGAATGAGATTTTTCAAGAGGAAGTAAAAGAGAAAGCTACCATTAGAAAGTGTGTATTTCCTATTTGCCCCTCAGAAAAGTTTGGCCCTCACCACATTAGTAGATTTTTTTGGCATATCTGGAGGCAGACTTGTAGCTGGATCTCCAAAAGGCTGCCGGTAAATAGTACAGAAATTTCCTAATATAAAATACACGATGAAGTCAATCAAGATATGTCTGACTATTCATTGAAAACTTCAGTAAGTTACCTAGTATTTTGAAATAGTATTATGGGTATTTGATGGGTGTTTTGTATACATTTCTAATTTAATCCTCAAAAACATCATTTTAATGATAGAATACCAGACCATTGAATAGGCATTCCAAAATTTGTTATTCCATTCACAATTTTGTAAGTAGTTGAGTTGTTTTTATTTTGGACTATGATACACAGTGCTGCTAGAAATACTTGTGTAAAGGCATTTAAATGTATGGTTCCAGTTCTCTTGGACATGAAAGCTGGTAGGAACAGTATACATGTGAGTTTTTTGAGGAACTGCTAATCATTTCCTTACCACTTGTACAATTTTCATCCTCCCTCATGTATGGGTATTCCAGTATCTTCAATATCTCCTTCAACACTTGGCATTTTGAATCGAATAACCTAGATTATCATTGTTACTTCTAGCTCCAAAGTTTATGTTTTTTCCCTGTTGTTTTAACTAGTTTTAGTCTGGCATTGGAGTGCTTAATAGATGCCTACTATGTACACACTGTAGACTGTACTCCAACCTGCCCTTGGCACTTGCTTTGCTTCTGTACTTGTAGTCAGAGGCCTGCTTGTTCATTACCGGCCACCCAGACCCAAAACAATCACACAGAAACCATATTAATTACAACACTTCTTGGCCAGTAGCTTAGGTTTCTTATTAACTACCTCATACATCTAAATTAACCCATCCCTATTACTTTATATTTTACCGGCAAGGTTCCGGTGGGCTCCAATGGGTGTCTTTCTCCTTAGGCAGCTACAAGACGTCTCCGTGACTCTGATTTTTTCCTCCTCTATCTGCTCAGGATTCCTGCCTTACTCTATTCTGCCCTGCTGTAGGGCAAAACAGCTTTATTCATTAACCAATAAAAGCAACACATATACAGAAGTACTTCCCACTCCATGCACTTGTAAGTTAACTGGCAGCTTTCAGCTTCAGACGTGGTAATGCTTTGTTGTTGTCTCTTTGTTTGACCTTTGTAATACACCCAGGCTGTGTGAGTCAGACTATAACTGAGGTAATGCCCTCAGCTTTCAACCAATGAATGGTGAAAGTTGGTCTTTAAGAATACCAGCTCTCTGGCCCTCAGTCATGTTAATTCTGAAATGTGTTGCTCTATAGTATCTCTCGTAATTCTATAACATGGAGTTCTGCAGTTCTTCATAGTAGTTACTGGCTTTATAATACAGCTACTAATATCCCTACTGACATTTTGAGAAATATTTTCCAAATGATGTCTAGCATTAAAATCTTAGTTTTAGTTTGTCTCTAGTAAACTCAAACCAAGACACTCTCCATCTCTCATGCCCCCTACTTTATTTCTCTTAGCTTTGGTTTTAATTTGCAGAAAATGTACTCCTATCCCTTACTATAGACATACAGCCAACCACAGTAATCTCAGCCTGCTCCCCTGCAATGCAGTCTGATTTGGCTCAATTCTAGGTGATAAGACATAAACTCAGAATTTTTAGAAATAGTGTTTTGCTACCCCTCAAAAGAAGCAGAAATCAGAGATGTCCCTTATTTTTCCACAGGAAATTAACACATTTTGGTAGAATGCCCAGAATCACAGTCACTCATGTGTGACTGTGGAAGCCAGCCTAGAGGGAAAACTGACTCTTATAAGTATGATTCTTAGCAGATGCCTAATGGCCAAGACTGATTCAATAAATTATAGCACTTATTGTACATCCTTGGAAGAATCTCTTTTAGGAAAAGTATTTAATGACATAGAAAATTATTTCTGTGAGTTTTAAGTGGAAATCAGATGTGGTATGAATAAACTGTAACCAGAGTAAAGTTAATACTCAGAAATGTTAACAGCTATATTATTTGTTTCTATGTATATGCTATAAAAAGATTCATTGTGCTGAGCGTCATGGTACTGACCTGTCATTCCAGCAGTCAGGAAGCTGAGGCAGGAGGCTTAACCCCTAAACCTAGAATGCATACTAAGATTCTTTCTCAAAAAAAAAAAGATGAGGTTCTGCTATTTTCTTGCAACAACTGTATCTGAGGACTGTCTACACTGTCCCTCAGGTAAAGGTACTTGCCCTCAAGCCTGACAACCTAATTGACAAAGGTTAAATCTTCCCCCTTGGAGTTCCTCTTAGAGGCAATGAGGTGGGACATAAGCTATTACTGTCGTGGGGAGGGGCAGTCCAGCCCCAACATAAAACATTTCTCATACTAGAGTGGAGGCATGGGAATGAAGACACAATTCACATGACAGTACCAGGAGGGAGTTTCAGTGATCATTTAAATCCTGAAATCACCCACGTTTATTTTCCAAACAGCTTTATTTATCTATGCAAACTGAGAGGGAAATTAACAAAAACTTTATTAGCATTGATTCTTAGGTAGCAGGGGAGATGACTTAGGTCATGTCTTGCTTGTGCCTATTTTGCCACATAGACTGAAAACACCTTTTCCCCAGGTGACCTCCCGATTTACAACAGAAGGAGCAAAACTACATTAGCATATCCTGGCACCTGTTGAGGTGACACTGCGTTTGCTTTGCTTCAAAAGAGCCAGGTGATCCCCTCCTTGTGGAAGGTGCAAATTATGCATTGTAAATTGTTCAGATTCTCTCACTGACAGACAATGTGAAATATGGACCTGCATAATTTGGTCCTCACATATTACAATGAGAGAAGTATTTTCAAATATTAAAGAGTAAGAGTGACATTACTGAGAAATAATCAAAGCCCACTAGGAACTCTACAGCCACTGAAAGAATTCCATGTTGGGTAGAGGTAGCCAGACCTCCAATTAGCTATTCAATCAATGCCCAGATACAGCCAAACACTGAACTGGATCCTGAAGTGCTAAGAATTGGAGACTTTAACTAACTGTACCCTTTAATGCCAATATCCATACTTTCTTTTTAAAGTATTTTTACTACATTGTTTATGTATTTGCTCTGAGTGTGGTTGCTATGGATGTCAAAAGATAATTTACAGGAGTTTGTTGTCACCTTCCACCATGTGAGTCCTGGGGATTAAACTCTGGCTGACAGACTTTGCAGCAAACACTTTTACTCACTGAAACATCTTTTACATCACCAAACCCTGGTGACTACTGTAATATTAAATAACATGCAGAAACCCATCATAGGTTCCCCAGACTCATTGTCCCACCCAGTGTCAGTCACTCCCATGGCCCCAAACAGCACCAGCACTGTGTAGAGGCAAACAAAGAATTTTAGGTAGATCTCCCCAGATGCATTCTCCTCCTTGCCTGCCTATCAGTACTCTAATGACCATGTTCTCCAGTACCAGCACATTGTGAACTTTGACCCAGACCTCTGGGTAGGCTCCCCCAGAGACAATGCACCACCCCACCTATCAAGACTAAAATGTTTTTTAAAAATACTGGAGTCCCAGGCAGCAGCTGTAGGCAGGCAGCAGACTCTGGAAGCAGCCAGTCCCAAGGCAGAGATGACTGTGGGTCCCTGCAAGATTCCCAGGGGCCATGTGAGCAGGCAGAAAGCTCACAGAGCAGCGGGAGCCCAACAGGTCCCCAGCTGCTTGCTCCAAGGTCCCTGGTTGGGTGGGCTGCTTGCCATGCCATGAGCCAGCAGAGACAGCTTGCAGCAGGTCCAGGAGAGCCACCCAAGTGGGTGGGTGTGAACAGGTGGTGGGTAAAAGGCATATAGACACAGTAGGCAGGCATAGAACTGGACATTTATTACTTAGAGGAGGGGGGGAAGGGAGAGGGAGGCAGGGGAGAACATATGTGCTCCAGGAGGGGAACAGTAAGAGAGAGATCCAAGATGGTGGTGAGAGGTCAGGGGTCACCAGGAGTGGGCGTGGCTTGCCCCTTAAAGGGCCCAAACCATAACATTCCCAGGTCTTCCTTATAATAAAAAGCAGGAGATTAGACACCACAGTTTGATGGAATTGAGGCGGCGGATTCTCAAAACTGTTTCTGGCTGATTTGTGGGTGTTGTCTTTGGGGTGACCTGAGTTAAGGCTGGGTGCTGGCCACATCTTGGCATAGCTGGTCTCTTTGCTCCCGACCGGGTGTCTGTGACATGGAAATGTCTGGTGTCCCATATCCTGTTTAAGGTATTGGCAGAACAAAGAACAAAGTTAAATTAAGGAGAAAAAAATTTTGGACCAGGGAATTGAGGGGGTATCTGACCTGTTTAAGATCCTTTAATTCGGCTCCCTGGAACTCACAAGAACTCCTTGAATTTGTGAAAACAGAAGTTTTAGACATATAATGACTGTCGCATATTTTTGTATAATGAAAAGTATTTTTTAAGACTATGGAAGGCAGCATAAGAGAAATTTGATTTGAAATTTGTTTGGTGAGGTAACCTGGCAAAACCTCTCAGCTATCAAACTGTCAGAGATCTTTGAGAAGGATAAGATTTTACTTGAGTTACTGATTAAAAAATGACAGAAAACTTACTTGGTTGGCACCCAGAGCTCCACTTTTTGGGTCCTCCATGGTCGCTGAAGGTTGTACTTGACCTTTGCTGGTTAGCGCCTGCCATTCTCCAGAAGACCCTGTGGGCTAAGAAATCTATAGGAAGACAGGCCTACCTTGACCTGAGCAGCTAGGCTGTTGATTCCAGCAATTCTGTCCACATCTGGAGGTCTTTACTTTAGATGAAAGGCAGTTTTGCCCAATGGTCAGCGCTCGTCAGTCGAAGTGAACTGCAGAAGGACATTGTTTTGCACCCATTTGTCTTCTGTCTTCTTTGGAGGAAGCAGAGTGCTACTGCTAAGGAGCCAAACTGTCTCCTTTTGTTATGAAAAGTTTTTTTTTAATAATTAACTCTTTAAATATCACATTCCCCTGATCTCTGAGCAGTTGAGGCTGTTTATTAGGTATACTACAGTATAGAATCTGTCTGCAAGGTTGGGTCTGAGCTTGTCTGTTTTGGCTCTTAACAGGTAAGATTTACACTCATAAAAAAGACAGATAAAAGAAATTGCTTGCAATGGAAGGTTAATGGCAGAACTGACAATAGTGGAGAACAGCTTAATATTAAATATCAGGCATTTTTGTAAGAGACTTAAAAGTACATACCAGTTTAAAATATGAGACTTATGATTTTGTAGTTTGAAATGAGATGTAATGAACAATTATTATATATAGAAAGAGTGAACAGGAATTGGGAAACGTGGACGCCTTTGATGGGCCCTATCAAAGGCATGCCATGGGCAAAATGTAACAGAGTTAACAAGAGGATTTTAGTGAAAACCCGGGGGGGGGGGGGGGGGGAAGGCAGGATATACGTAAGAATGGGAGAGCTTGGTCACATGACCTGGCTCTCAGCCAAGATGGTGGTAAAGTCACCTGACCCCAGTCAATGTGGCAGCAGCAGCCAAATGTTGTCTGAAAAAAGTCACAATTTTTGAGCTGTAAGGATTTTAAGCTTAATGAAAGGGACCTAAAGGTATGATCTGTTCTGTTGCTGAGCTGCCATGCCATAACACAAGCCACAGAGGGGGGCAAAAAGCTGGAACCAAAAAAACTGCACCATGCCAGGACTGGAATTGAAAAAGCCGTGTGGAATTTTAAAAGCCATCTTAGCGCCTACATAGAAAAAAACCTGGATATATGAGAGTTCTTTCCATTTGCCTGTACAGTGGCAGTAGTTTGACAATTTCCGTAAAATGTTGGGATCAAAGGTGCCATGAGGCGGCCATTTACAATTTTTCTCTAAGGTATACTGGGGCCATTTTTTTGAACAAAGATGGATAAGTGTAGAGGTTTGTAAGTAAGGCATTAAAGCATGAGGCTGCAGGGCATCCAAAAGGCATCCCAACGGGGAGGCCAGATTGATAGGCTTGGACGCTTTGCTTCCCATGGTCAAGGCCGAGAAAACAAACACCCACAGAAACAGCAGCACCTCAAAGCCTACAACAAGAACAGCTTCCCATTTAGGCAAGATGCAGATGGCGTGAACACCCAGGGCACATGGGGGCGCATCCAACATCTGTGTGTGGGGTGCTATTGGCCTAGCTGGATCTGGGCAAGTAACTCAGAATCCAGAGGCCATGGGAGCTTCTCTGAGTGGCAGTACGATGGAAAGAGAAAGGAAAAGGAATGAAAAAAGAAAAAGAGGAATAACTGAAGACCCCGGGCCTTCAGCTGCAGGTAAGCTGGGGGCTGGCCAAGGCTGTGCTGTCCCAGACATGGGCTTAACCAAGGAAGCAAGCTGAAATTGAATGTCAGCGAAGGGAAAAACCGAGGCCCTGAAGACCCACGGTTGGGGGTATTCCCCCCCATCCCAAGAAACACCAGAGGGTTGCTGGGAGCTCAACGGTCAATTCCTTGGATTAAAAGAGATGGTTAAGCTGGCCAAAATGGGGACACTCATGATTAGAAGCCGGTGTTGTTCAGAGGGGCCACGCCCAGGTAGATGGAGCACATGGGTCGTTGTTTGAGAAGGTCCTCAGTCATGATCCTGTCCCCAGAAGTTGGAGCTTGGAGTCCTGGTCCCCGGACCAAAGCTGGAAACCCCGGCCCTGGGTGAAAGTGTGGGGCAGGCAAATCTCCTAAGTCTGGCACCAATAAGGGGCAAGCCACACCCACTCCCGGTGACCCCTGACCTCTCACTGCCATCTTGGATCTCTCTCTTTCTGTTCCCCTCCTGGAGCACACGTGTTCTCCCCCGCTTCTCCCTCCCTCCCCCCTCTCCTCTAAGTATTAAATGTCCAGTTCTATGCCTGCCTACTGTGTCTATGTGCCTTTTACCCACCACCTGTTCATACCTGCCCACTTGGGTGGCTCTCCCAGACTGGCTACAAGCTGTCTCTGCCGGCTCACCATCTCATCACATGGCAAGCAGCCCACCCCACCGGGGACCTTGGAGTGAGCAGCTGGGGACCCGCCAGGTTCTCCCTGCTCTGTGAGCTTGCTGCCTGCTCACATGCCACCCCCGGAATCTTGCAGGGACTCACAGTCATCTCTGCCTTGGGACTGGCTGCTCCCGGAGTCCACTGCCTGCCTATAGCTGCCGCCTGGGTCTCGCCAGTATTTTTAAAAAACATTTTAGTCTTGATAGGTGGGGTGGTGCATTGTCTCTGGGGCAAAATGCCAGGCCCCTCCCCCACCTGCCTCAGCTTTAGTAGCCAGTTAGCAGGCAAATTTCTTGCAGGTTGGCTGTTTCAATACCCACCCCCATCGATTGGACCCTGTAAGTTACAAGGTCCACTCCATCCCCAAACCCATCCATTCCCTGCAATCTCAGAGGACTCCAAAGCACAGGCTGCAACTGCACAGAGAAAACCCAGAGAGTAGGCCAAGAGCAACCTCAGCAGCTCACTGACACAGACAGTGACTGCACAGAGTAGACTAAGGCAGCTTCCTAAGACACAGACAGCAACTGCAGGTATTGGACCAAGAGGCAAAAACACTGCCAGCATGAATTGGAGGAAGAAATGGGTAGACGTCAATGTAAAAATTCATTAAACAATCTAAAAGGCAACATGGTAACTCCAGCACCCAGTGGTCATACAACAGGAAGATCTGATCATCCTAACCCAGAAGAAGCAGAAGAAAACGATCTTAAATGTAACTTTATGAAGATGATTTTCCCTTAAAGAGAAAATGAAAAATTTCCCTTAAAGAAACGGAGGAAAAAATAAATTGGAATAAATCAATAAATCTCTTAAAGAAACTCAAGAAAATTTTTAAAAAGTAATCAAACAGGTGAAGGAAACAGTTCAAGACTTGAAAACTGAAATGGAGTCAATAAGAAAACACAAACCAAAGGAATTCGGGAAATAGAAAATCTGACAAAAAAAAAAAAACAGGAATTACCAATACAAGCACAACCAACAGAATATAATACATAAAAGAGAAACTCTCAAATGTTGAAGATACTATAAAGGAAATAGATTCATCATCAAGGAAAATGATAAATCCAAAAAATTCTTAACACAAATCATCCAGGAAATGTGGGACACCATGAAAATATCAAACCTAAGAATAATAGGTATAGAAGGAGAAGAACTTCAACTTAAAGGCACAGAAAATATATCTTTTTCTTTTTTTATTAAAAATTTCCACCTCCTCCATTTTCCTTCCCCTTCCCCCATCCCTCTTCTCCCTTCCTTTCCAGTCCAAAGAGCAGTCAGGGTTCCCTGCCCAGTGGGAAGTCTGAGGTCCTCCCCCTTCCCTCCAGGTCTAGGAAGGTGAGCTCCCACAAAGCCAGCACATGCAGTAAAATCAAAACACAGTGCCATTGTCCTTGGCTTCTCAGTCAGCCCTCATTGTCAGCCACATTCAGAGAGTCCGGTTTGATCACATGCTCAATCAGTACCATTCCAGCTGGCCTTGGTGAGCTCCCATTAGATCAGCCCCACCGTCTCAGTGGGTGGGCACATCCCTCGCGGTCCTGACTTCCTTGCTCATGTTCTCCATCCTTCTGCTCCTCATTTGGACCTTGGGAGCTCAGTCCAGTACTCCAATGTAGGTCTCTGTCTCTATCTCCATCCATCGCCAGATGAAGGTTCTATGGTGATATGCAAGATATTCATCAGTGTGGCTATAGGACAAGACCAGTTCAGGCACTCTCTTCTCTGCTGCCCAAGGAACAATCTGGGGACATCTCCTTGGGCACCTGGGAACTCCTCTAGAGTCAAGTCTCTTGCCAACCCTAAAATGGCTCCCTTAATTAAGATATATACTTTCCTGCTCCCATAACCACCCTTCCTCCATCCCATTCTCCCAAGCTCTCCCCATCTTTCCCTTCTCCCTTCTCTCTCCCCCTCTCCCCTTACCCCCACCTCACCCCACCCCCAAGTTCCCAATTTTTGCCTGGCAATCTTGTCTACTTCCAATATCCAGGAGTATCTATATATGTTTTTCTTTGGGTTCACCTTCTTATTTAGCTTCTCTAGGATCCTGAATTATAGGCTCAGTGTCCTTTATTTATAGTTATAATACACTAATGAGTGAGTATATACCATATTCCTCTTTTTGGGTCTGGGTTACCTCACTCAGGATAGTGTTTTCTACTTTCATCCATTTGCATGCAAAATTCAAGATGTCATTGTTTTTTACCACTGAGTAGTACTCTAATGTGTATATATTCCACACTTTCTTCATCCATTCTTCCATTGAGGGGCATCTAGGTTGTTTTTAGGTTCTGGCTTTTACAAATAATGCTGCTGTGAACATAGTTGAACAAATGCTTTTGTAGTATGATTGGGCATCTCTTGGGTATATTCCCAACAGTGGTATTGCTGGATCCTGGGGTAGGTTGATCCCGAATTTCCTGAGAAACTGCCACACTGATTTCCAAAGTGGTTGCACAAGTTTGCATTCCAACCAACAATGAATGAGTGTTCCCCTTATTTCACATCCTTTCCAACAAAGGCTATCATTGGTGTTTTTGATTTTAGCCATTCTGACAGGTGTAAGATGGTATCTCAAAGTTGTTTTCATTTGCATTTCCCTGATTGCTAAGGAGGTTGAGCATGCCCTTAAGTGTCTTTTGGCCATTTGAACTTCTTCTGTTGATAATTCTCTGTTCAGTTCAGTACCCATTTTTAATTGGGTTAAATAGCATTTTGAAGTCTAGTTTCTTGAGTTCTTTATATATTTTGGAGATCAGACCTTTGTCTGATGTGGGGTTGGTGAAGATCTTTTTTCAATCAGTAGGTTGCTTTTTTGTCTTAGTGACAGTGTCCTTTGCTTTACAGAAGCTTCTCAGTTTTAGGAGGTCCCATTTATTCAATGTTGCCTTTATTGTCCGTGCTACTGTGTTATATGTAGAAATATATTCAACAAAATCATAGAGGAAAATTTTCCAAACATAAAGAAAGATATGCATATGAAGGTACAAGAAGCTTACAGAACACCAAATAGATTGGACCAAATAAAAAGTCCCCTTGCCATATATTAATCAAAACAAAAAACATACAAAATAAAGAAATAATATTAAGAGTTACAAAGGAAAAAGGCCAAGTAACATATAAAGGCTGACTTATAAGAATTACCCCTGACTCCTGACTTCTCAATGGAAACCATGAAACCAGAATGTCCTGGACAGATGTGTTGCAGACAATAAGAGACCACAGATGCAAGCCCAGAATACTGTACCCAGCAAAGCTTTCAATCACCATCGATGGAGAAAACAAGATATTCCATGACAAACTAAATTTTAAACAATAGATATTAATAATCCCAGTCTTACAGAAAGTGCTAGAAAGAAAACTCCAACCCAAGAAATCTAACTGCCCCCCAAAAAACACAGGCAACAGAAAGCATCACACCAGCAAACTTCAAAGAAGGAAAACAGACAAACACTACCACCAAAAAATAACAAGAATTAACAATCACTGGTCATTAATGTGTGTTAATATCAATGGACTCAATTCACCTATAAAAAGACACAGGCAAACACAATTGATACAAAAGCAGCATCTGTCCTTTTTCTGTACATAAGAAACATACCCCAACCTCAAAGACAGACATTACTTGAGTAATGGAATGGAAAAAGACTTTCCAATCAAATTGACCCAAGAAACAAGCAGGTGTAGCTATTCTAATATTTAACAAAATAGACTTCAAGCTAGAATCAATCAGAAAAGATGGAGAAGAATACTTCATACTCATCACAGGAAATACCAATCAAGATGAACTCTCAGTCTTAAACATTTATGCCTCAAATATAAGGGAACCCATTTATGTAAAAGAAACATTACTAAAGCTTAAATCACACATCAAACCTCACACACTCATAGTAAAAGACTTCAAGACTCCACTTTTAACAATGGACAGATCAACCAGACAGAAACTTAACAGAGAAATGAGATATAACAGATGTCATGACTCACATGGACTTAACAGAAAGCTATAGAACATTTCACCCAAGCACAAAAGAATATATCTTCTTCTCAGCACCCAATGGAATCTTCTTTAAAATTGACCACATGCCCTAAAAGCAAACCTCAACAGATAAAGAAATTTGGAGTAACCCCCTGTATAATATCAGATCACCATGGCTTAAAGTTAGAATTCAACAACAACACTAATTACAGAAAGCACACAAACACATGAAAATAAAACAGTGCTCTATTAAACCACCCCTGGGTCAAGGAAAAAATAAAGAGAGAAATTAAAGAATTCCTAGAATTCAACGAAAATAAAGGCACAACTTACCCAAACCTATGGGAGCAGTGTTAGGAGGAAAGTTCATAGCACTAAGTACCTACAAAAAGAAAGTGGAGAGAGCTCATACTAGTTACTTAACCTGAAAGCTCTAGAAAAAAAAGAAGCAGACTCATCCAGGAAAAGTAGAAGACAGCAAATAATCAAATTGAGGGCTGAAATCAATAAATGAGAAGCAAAAAAACACACAAAGAATCAATGAAACAAAGAGTTGGTTCTTTGAGAAAACCAATGCAAACCCTTATACAAACTAATCAAAATGCAGAGAGAACATCCAAATTAACAGAATCAGAAATGAAAAGCGGGACATAACAACCGACACTGAGAAAATTCAGAGAATAATTAGTTCGTACTACAAAAACCTGTACTCCATAAAATTGGAAAGTGTAAAAGAAATGGAAATTTTTCTGGATAGGTACCACATACCAAAATTAAATCAAGATCAGGTGAATGAATTAAATAGACCTATAACCTACAAAGAAATAGAAGCTGTCATCTAAGCCACCCAACCAAAAAAAAAGCCCAGGTAAGAATGGTTTCAGATTCTCCCCGGATACTGCCTCTCTCTTCCTGTCCCTTCCCAGCTTGCACCCAGAATCCTCCCACCCCCCCCCCGCCCCCTGCCTCATCCTCCCATCTTTGGGGCCACAAAATCCCACAGCTCAGCCTGTTTGGGCTCTGGGGAACTGGAATTGAGTGCACCCAGGCCGGTGGGAGGTCCCCTCCTTCATTTGACTGCCCGGGACAAGGTAGGCCTTTGTCTGAGAGCTGCTTGACCTGCAAGGGGACCTGACAGTCTGCAGAGGATCCATCATTCTTTGTGGTGAGTGAGGAGTGAGTGCCCGAACCGCGGCAGCTGCCCGGACAGGGACCACAGACACTCCACAACTCCCCCTGCCACCAGCACACTTCCTGCTCTTCCTGCAGGGGTTATTCTCCCCGGATACTGCTTCTCTCTTCCTGTCCCTTCCCAGCTTGCACCCAGAATCCTCCCCCCTCCCCCTGCCTCATCCTCCCGTCTTTGGGGCCACAAAATCCCACAGCTCAGCCTGTTTGGGCTCTGGGGACCTGGAATTGAGTGCACCCAGGCCGGTGGGAGGTCCCCTCCTTCATTTGACTGCCCGGGGCAAGGTAGGCCTTTGTCTGAGAGCTGCTTGGCCTGCAAGGGGACCTGACAGTCTGCCAGAGGATCCATCATTCTTTGGGACACTGCAGTCCTGATGACGACTTCTGGAGATGCACTTTCATACCTCGCTGACCTCTCAACACAGTAGCACCAGTGATATTTTCTTAGTTGTTCTCAGGTGTCCTGTTCTAGTTCTAAGGCCATCCACCCAAAGGGGTCAGACTCTGGCCTCCAGGCAGGTCTGAGGATTCCTGTGGAGGGGTGTGGGCTCCTTCAGATTGTGCTGCCAGGTTCACTGTGAGGTATTCCATCCCGCCCTGCCCCCACCTTGGCCCTTTTTTCTGGGCTGCGAACCTGGGCTGCCTGGAATCCCTGATCCTGTGCACTGACATTCCATCTGAACTGGTGAGTGAATGCGGACCCTGGCACAACCTGCCCTGGAAGAGAGCACAGACCCCCTACCCCCACGTCCCTCTGCAGGCTTGTGTCTGTTTCTCCCATCCCTGTGTCTCCCAAGCATTCCCTAGTGTTCTCAGGTGTCCTGCTCCAGTTCTAAGGCCATCCACCCAAAGGGGTCAGACTCTGGCCTCCAGGCAGGTCTGAGGATTCCTGCGGAGGGGTGCGGGCTCCTTCAGATTGTGCTGCCAGGTTCGCTGTGTGGTATTCCACCAGTTCAGTTCCACCTGAACTGGTGTCCTGTTCCTGTTCTAAGGCCATCCACCCAGAGGAATCAGACTCTGGCCTCCAGGCAGGTCTGGGGATTCCTGCAAGGGAGTGCGGGCTTCTTCAGATTGTGACGCAAGGAATAGGTCCTCCTCTGACACAGGGGAGATCCAACCAGTTTCAGTCACAGCAAAGATTGGTCTAGGACACCAAACGCCTCCGGGCTCCTTTTGAAGGAAGAGATGGGCAGGCGCCAATGCAGGAGCTCCTCCAACAACATGAAAGGCAACATGACATCACCACAATCCAGACATCCCGAAACAACAAGAATTGAACACCCTACCCCAGAAGATATAGAAGAATCTGACCTTAAACAGTACTTTATGAAAATAATAGAGGACCTTAAACAGGAGGTAAAAAACTGCCATAAAGAAATGGAGTTGACAAAAAAAAGGTAGACGAAATAAATAAATCTCTCAAAGATACCCAAGAAAAACAAGAAAAAGCAATCAAACAGGTAAGGGAAACAGTACAAGACCTGAAAAATGAAATGGAGGTATTGAATAAAACACAATCTGAGGGACGACTGGAAATGGAAACTCTGAGTAAACGAACAGAAACTTCAGAGACAAGTATTTCCAACCGAATACAAGAGATGGAAGAAAGAATCTCGGACTCTGAAGATACTATAGAGGAAATAAACTCGCAGATTAAAGAACTAAACAAATCTAACAAATTCTTAACACAAAACATTCAGGAAATCTGGGACACCATGAAAAGACCAAACCTAAGAATAATTGGGGTAGAAGAAGGAGAAGAATTACAACTCAAAGGCCCAGAAAACATATTCAACAAAATTATAGAAGAAAACTTCCCCAACCTAAAGAAGGATGTTCCTATGAAGGTACAAGAAGCCTACAGAACAGCAAATAGACTGGATCAAAAGAAAGCATCCCCACGCCATATAATAATCAAAACACAAAACATACAGAATAAAGAACAGATATTAAGAGCTGCAAAGGAAAAAGGTCAAATAACATATAAAGGGAAACCTATCAGAATTACACCTGATTTCTCAATGGAAACCATGAAAGCCAGAAGAGCTTGGATAGATGTGCTACAGACACTAAGGGAACATGGATGCAAGCCTAGACTACTATACCCAGCAAAGCTTGCATTCACCATTGATGGAGAAAGCAAGATATTCCAGGACAAAAACAGATTTAAACAATACGCAGCCACAAATCCAGCCTTGCAGAAAGTAATAGAAGGAAAATCACAAACCAAGGAGTCCAACAACGCCCACAATAACTCAGGCATCTAGCGACCCTTCACCAGCACAACTAGAAGAAGGGAAACACACAAACTCTACTACTAAAAATGACTGAAGTTAACAACAACTGGTCATTAATATCACTTAATATCAATGGACTCAATTCACCTATAAAAAGGCACAGGCTAAGAGACTGGATACGAAAACAGAATCCAACATTTTGCTGTTTACAAGAAACACACCTCAACCACAAAGACAGACACCTACTCAGAGTAAAGGGTTGGGAAAAGGTTTATCAAGCAAATGGCCCTAAGAAACAAGCGGGTATGGCCATACTAATTTCCAACAAAGTTGACTTCAAACTAAAATCAATCAGAAGAGATGGAAAGGGACACTTTATACTCATAACAGGAAAAATCCATCAGAATGAAGTCTCAATCCTGAATGTCTATGCCCCTAATATAAAAGCTCCCACTTATGTAAAAGAAACACTTCTAGAACTCAAGGCAGCCATCAAACCACACACACTAATAGTTGGAGACTTCAACACTCCTCTCTCACCAATGGACAGGTCAATCAGACAGAAACCTAACAGAGAATTGAAAGACTTAATGGAGGTAATGAACCAAATGGACTTAACAGACATCTATAGAACATTCCACCCAAATAGGAAAGAATATACCTTCTTCTCTGCGGCTCATGGAACCTTTTCGAAAATTGACCATATACTTGGTAACAAAGCAAACTTCCACAGTTACAAAAAAATATTAGTAACCACCTGTGTCTTATCGGATCACCATGGATTAAAATTAGAATTCAACAACAATGCTACCCCCAGAAAACCCACAAACTCATGGAAACTGAACAGTCAACTACTGACCCACACCTGGGTCAAGGAAGAAATAAAGAAAGAAATTAAAGTCTTTCTTGAATTTAATGAAAACAAAGACACAACATACTCAAACCTATGGGACACAATGAAAGCAGTGCTAAGAGGAAAGTTCATAGCACTAGGTGCCCACTTAAAGAAAACGGAGAAAGCGCTCATTGGTGACTTAACAGCACACCTGAAAGCTCTGGAAAAAAAAGAAGCAGACTCACCTAGGAGAAGTAGAAGACTGGAAATAATCAAACTGAGGGCAGAAATCAACAAAATAGAAACACAGAAAACAATCCAAAGAATCAATGAAACAAGAAGCTGGTTCTTGGAGAAAATCAACAAGATTGACAAACTAATCAAACGGCAGAGGGAGAACACGCAAATTATTAAGATCAGAAATGAAAAGGGGGACATAACCACAAACACAGAGGAAATTCAGAGAATCATTAGATCTTACTACAAAAGCCTGTATGCCACAAAATTGGAAAATGTAAAAGAAATGGACAGTTTTTTAGATAAATACCATATACCAAAGTTAAACCAGGACCAGGTAAATGCTCTAAATCGTCCTGTCAGTTGCGAAGAATTAGAAACTGTTATCAGAAACCTCCCTACCAAAAAGAGCCCAGGACCAGATGGTTTCAATGCGGAATTCTACCAGAACTTCCAAGAAGACCTAATACCTATACTCCTTAAGGTATTTCATAACATAGAAACACAAGAGTCACTGCCAAATTCCTTCTATGAAGCTACAGTTACCCTGATACCTAAACCACACAAAGACTCAACCAAGAAAGAGAATTACAGGCCAATCTCATTCATGAACATTGACGTAAAAATTCTCAATAAAATACTGGCAAACCGAATCCAAGAACACATTAGAAAAATTATCCATTACGATCAAGTAGGCTTCATCCCAGAGATGCAGGGCTGGTTCAACATACGAAAATCTATCAATGTAATCCATCATATAAATAAACTGAAGGAAAAAAACCATATGGTCATCTCATTAGATGCTGAAAAAGCATTTGACAAAATTCAGCACCCTTTTATGATAAAAGTTTTGGAGAGATTAGGGATACAAGGGTCATTCCTAAATATAATAAAAGCTATTTACAGCAAGCCGACAGCTAACATCAAATTAAATGGAGAGAAACTCAAGGCTATCCCACTAAATTCAGGAACACGACAAGGCTGTCCACTCTCTCCTTATCTCTTCAATATAGTGCTTGAAGTTCTAGCAATAGCAATAAGACAACATAAGGGAATCAAGGGGATTCAATTTGGAAAGGAAGAAGTTAAACTTTCATTATTTGCAGATGATATGATAGTATACATAAGCGACCCCAAAAACTCCACCAGAGAACTCCTACAGCTGATAAACTCCTTCAGTAACGTGGCAGGTTACAAGATCAACTCCAAAAAATCAGTCGCCCTCCTATACACAAAGGATAAGGAAGCAGAGAGGGAAATCAGAGAAGTATCACCTTTCACAATAGCCACAAATAGCATAAGGTATCTGGGAGTATCGCTAACCAAGGAAGTGAAGGATTTATTTGACAAGAACTTTAAGTCTTTGAAGAAAGAAATTGAAGAGGATACCAGAAAATGGAAGGATCTCCCCTGCTCGTGGATTGGGAGGATCAACATAGTAAAAATGGCATTTCTACCAAAAGCAATCTATAGATTCAATGCAATCCCAATCAAGGTCCCATTAAAATTCTTCACAGAGATTGAGAAGACAATAATCAACTTTATATGGAAAAACAAGAAACCCAGGATAGCCAAAAAAATCTTATACAATAAAGGTACTTCTGGAGGCATTACCATCCCTGACTTCAAACTCTATTACAAAGCTACAGTATTGAAAACAGCTTGGTATTGGCATAAAAACAGAGAAGTTGACCAATGGAATTGTATAGAAGACCCAGATCTTAAACCACAAACCTACGAACACCTGATTTTTGATAAAGGAGCTAAAAGCACACAATGGAAGAAAGAAAGCATCTTCAACAAATGGTGCTGGCATAACTGGATGTCAACCTGTAGAAGAATGAAAGTAGATCCGTGTCTATCACCATGCACAAAACTCAAGTCCAAATGGATTAAAGACCTCAATATTAATCTGAACACATTGAGCTTGATAGAGGAGAAAGTGGGAAGTACTCTACAACAAATGGCCACAGGGAACCGTTTTCTGCGCATAACCCCATCTGCACAGACTTTAAGGGCAACATTGAATAAATGGGACCTCCTGAAGTTGAGCAGCTTCTGTAAAGCAAAGGACATTGTCACAAAGACACAAAGGCAGCCTACTGACTGGGAAAAGATCTTCACCAACCCTGCAACTGACAAAGGTCTGATCTCTAAAATATATAAGGAACTCAAGAGACTAGACGGTAAAATGCCAATTAACCCAATTAAAAATTGGGGCGCTGAACTGAACGGAGAATTCTCAACAGAAGAAGTTCGAATGGCCAAAAGACACTTAAGGTCATGCTCAACCTCCCTAGCTATCAGGGAAATGCAAATCAAAACAACTTTGAGATATCATCTTACACCTGTCAGATTGTCTAAAATCCAAAACACCAATAATAACCTTTGCTGGAGAGGTTGTGATGTCAGGGGTACACTCATCCATTGCTGGTGGGAATGCACACTTGTGCAACCACTTTGGAAAGCAGTGTGGCGGTTTCTCAGGAAATTCGGGATCAACCTACCCCAGGACCCAGCAATTCCACTATTGGGAATCTACCCACGAGATGCCCAATCATACAACAAAAGCATATGCTCATCTATGTTCATAGCAGCATTATTTGTAATAGCCAGATCCTGGAAACAACCTAGATGCCCTTCAGTGGGAGAATGGATGAAGAAACTGTGGAATATATACATGCTAGAATACTACTCAGCGGTAAAAAACAATGACATCTTGAATTTTGCAGGCAAATGGATGGAAATAGAAAACACTATTCTAAGTGAGGTAACCCAGACCCAAAAAGATGAACATGGGATGTACTCACTCATAATCGGTTTCTAGCCATAATTAAAGGACATTGAGCCTATAAATTTGGGATCCTTGAGAAGATAATAAGAAGGTGAACTCCCAAAAAAGATATAGTAATCCTCCTGGATATTGGAAGTAGACACGATCGCCAGGCAAAATTGGGAACTTGAGGGTTGGGCGAGACTGGGCCAAGGGAAGATGGGGAGAGAAAAATGTGAAGGGGAGAATGGGGGGAGCTCGGAGGAATGGGATGCTCGGGATATAGGAAGGGTGGATATGGGAGCAGGGAAGCATATATCTTAATTTAAGGAGCTACCTGAGGGTTGTCAAGAGACTTGACCCTAGAGGGGTTCCCAGGTTTCCAGGGAGACGCCCCCAGTTAGTTCTTTGGGCAGCTGAGGAGAGGGAGCCTGAAAAGGCCAGTTCCTATAACCATACTGATGAATTTCTTGCATATCACCATAGAACCTCCACCTGATGATAGGTGAAGAAAATGACAGAACCCCACATTGGAGCACCGGACTGAGCTCCCAAGGTCCTGATGAGGAGCAGAAGGAGGGAGAACATGAGAAAGAAAGTCAGGACCGTGAGGGAACCTCCAGCTGGCGACAGATGGGGAAGGTGACTGAGCCCCACATTGGAGCACTGGACTGAGCTCCCAAGGTTCTGATGAGGAGCAGAAGGAGCGAGAACATGAGGGAGAAAGTCAGGAACGAGAGGGGTGCGTTCACTCATGGAGACAGCGGGACAGAACTAAAGGGAGATCACCAACTCCAGTTGGAATGGGACTGATGGATCATGCGACCAAACCCGTCTCTCTGAGTGTGGCCAACAGTGGGGGCTGACTGAGAAGCAAAGGACATTGGCGCTGGGCTCTGATTCTTCTGCATAGACGGGCTCTGTGGGAGCCTTCTCAGCTTGGTCGATCACCTTCCTGGACCTGGGGGGAGTTGGGAGGACCTTGGACTTAGCATAGAGTGGGGAACCCTGATGGCTCCTTGGCCTTGAGAGGGAGGGAGGGGAGGTATGGGTGGAGGGAAGGGGAGGGAAGGGGGAGAAGGAGGGGCGGGAAGGGGGAGGAGGAGCGGAGGGAGGGGGAGGAGGGAAGGAGATGGAAATTTTTAAATATATAAAAAAATAAACGATGAGAAAGAAAAAAAAGAATGGTTTCATTGCAGAATTCTATCAGAACTTCAAAGAAGAACTAATACCTATACTCCTCAAATTATTCTACATAATAGAAACAGAAGGGACATTGCCAATTACCTTTTATGAGGCTACAGTTACCCTAATACCAAAACCACATAGAGACTCAAACAAGAAAGAGAATTGTAGAGCAATCTCACTCATAAACATTAATGCAAAAATATTAAATAAAAGACTGGCAAATTAAATCCCAGAACACATCAAAAATATTACCTACCACAATCAAGTTGGCTTGATTCCAGAGATGCAAGGATGATTTGACATATAAAAATCTACCAATGTAACCCATTATATAAATAAACTGTAAGAAAAAAGCATATGATCATCTCATTAGATGCTGAAAAAGCATTTCATAAAATTCAACATGCCCTTAATGATAAAGGTCTTGGAGAGATCAGGAATACGAAGGATCATATCTAAACATAATGAAAACAATATACAGCAAGCCAACAGCCAACATCAAATTAAGTGGAGATAAACAAAAAGAGATTCCACTAAAATAAGGAACAAGAAAAGGCTATCCACTCTCTACATATCTCTTCAACATAGTTCTTGAAGTTCTAGCTAGAGCAATAAAACAACAAAAGGAAATCGAGGGGATCCAAACTGGAAAGAAAGGAGTCAAACTCTGCTATTTGCAGATGACAAGATAGTATACATAAGTGACCCCAAGAGTTCTACCAGGGAACTCCTACAGCTGATAAACACATTCAGCAATGTGGCAGGATACAAGATCAATGCAAAAACAATCAGTAGCCCTCCTATATACAAATGATAAAGATCTGAGAAAGAAATCAGAGAAACATTACCTTTGACAATAACCACAAATAAAAAAATATCTTGGGGGGGGCTGGAGAGATGGCTCAGTGGTTAAGAGCACTGACTGCTCTTCCCGAGGACCCAGGTTCAATTCCCAGCACCCAAATGGCAGCTCACAACTGTCTGAAAATCCAGTTCCAGGGGATCTGACACCTTCACACCAATGCACATAAAATAAAGTTAAATAAACCTTAAAAAAAATTATGGAGAGAAAAGTGAGGAGGGGAGGATGGGGAGACCCTGGGGGAATGGGATGGTTGGGATGGAGGAAGGGTGGATAGGGGTGCAAGGAAGAAGATATCTTAATTAAGGGAGACATTTTAGGGTTAGCAATAGACTAATCACTCTTAAAAATGATTTAAATTATTTTCTAAGGACTTCGTTTCCATTTTCTTTATCTATTCCCCAAAGTTAGCCTAATGTTTGATTAAGGTGCAAGTGTTTAGAATGTTCTATTGTTTCAATCCCCACCTTTACATCATGATGGAACAATTTTATTTCAACTGACACTTCCTGAAAGTGTGGAGACATGACATGTCCACCTCTTGCAACTTTGTGATTCGCATGGCTTTCTTGCTGCTTCTATAAAATTGTGATTAACTTCTTTACTCCCCTATTTTTTCCTCCTTTTCCATGTAAACTGTCTTGGTGGCCATTCTGTGTTTTCCCCAGCTCCCCTTGCAGGTTTCTATTGGCCTGGAAACTTACGAACACATGCAGTTTATCTAGTCATGCAAAGAAACACACACACACACACTCACTAACACCCAAACACACTTACAAAATTTATTTTTAAAAACTTGAGTGGGTAGGAAGAGAGAGGAGTTAGAAGGCATTGCTTAATATATTGTCTGCCTTTTTAAAAAAGCACTACTCAAACTTGGACCATAGAAATGTGGTAATTAGGTAGTCAATATCTTTCCTCTGTTTCCAGAATTTATTCCATAAACACCAAGTTCCTTTCTAAACACTGTGACCCAGATTCTGTGATCTGAGGAACAGTCAGTATAAAGCACAGGAGGTGCAATTGATACTGAAACCAGGTAGAGGGTTTGATTTCCAAGTCTATTTTGTGTTTGACTTGCTGTTTATGTCTAATCCTTTAATTTCAAATTATTAATTACTTAGTTTTTCCAATTATCTCTATTCAAGACAAGAATAACCAGTAAATAAATGGAGCACAGCAAGATCACATACGAGTTACATGGGAATGATTTGATGTCTAGATATTCCTCCTTCCTTAACCACAATATCCCAGAAATATTCCAGGCAGCACTTGAATCCACTATATAGACTGAGGATGACCTTGAACTCCTGATCTTTCTGCCTCTATCTCACAAGTGCTGGGATTATAAGTATGTGCCACCATGTAAAGTGTATGTAGCCTTGGGAATTGAAACTAGAGTCTTGTGATCTTCAAGCCAGCACACTGTCAACAGCCACATCTCTAGTCCCTGAACTCTCCTACTCTTCAATCCCACTCTGTCTTTTAAACTGGAGACTCAAAGAAAACATAAGGCACAGGAAAAAAGGAGAGAGAAGAGAGGGAGAGTTTACCAAGATCAGTTATAGTAAGACTACTTGAATCTTTATATTTATAAATATTTTTTCATCTTAGTTATAAAAGAAATATTTCTCCAAGGAATACTGTTGTGGGTGAGGATTTTAAAAATATATATCAGAGTGACCTTTTTGCTTCTAAAGAACACTAGGAAAAAATCCATTTGTCACAGTGCCATAATACAAGTAACTCACTCTATCCACCCATCAACCAGAAAAACACAGTTTATAAATCTTTGAAGAACTTTCAAAATAATTCAAAGTTTAACACTGTTTTTTTGTCCTATAGGTACAAAGGCACAGGGTATAAAATATTTTCTTATATAATAGTCTTATTACTCATTACCTCAACAGAAGGTTGGAGTTTATATACTTTGAAATGTTGATTTACATAAATGTATAAATTGAATGTACCCAAATAAATATTTTGTTACATATCAAAAAAAAATATCTTGGGGTAACACTAATCAAACAAGTAAAAGTTCTGTTTAACAAAATCTTTAATTCTTTGAAGAAAGAATTTGAAGATATCAAAAAATGGATCAACATAATAAAAAGGCAATCCTACCAAAAGCAATCTACAGATTCAATGCAATACACATCAAAATCCCATCACAATTCTTCACAAACCTCCAAAGAACAATACTCAACTTCATATGGAAAAGCAAAAAGCCCAGGATAGCCAAAACAATCCTGTACACTAAAGTAACTTCTGGAGGCAATACAATTCCTGACTTCAAACTCTACTACAGAGCTACAGTACTGAAAATAGTTTGATATTGTCCTAAAAACAGACAGGGGAACCAATGGAACTAAATTGAAAACCCAGATATCAATCCACACACCTATGAACACTTGATTTTTGACAAAGAAGCTAAAATTATACAATAAAAAAGAAAACATCTTCAACAAATGGTATTGGCATAACTGGATGTCAGCATGTAGAAGAATGCAAAGAGATTCTTATTTATCACCATGCACAAAACTAAAGTCCAAATGGTTCAAAGACCTCAATACAAAACCAACAATACTGAACCTCATAGAAGAAGAAGTGGGAAGTATACTTGAATGCATTGGTACAGGAGACCACTTCCTAAATATAAGTAGCACAGACACTGGGAGAAACAATTAATAAGTGGGACCTCCTGAAACTGAGAAAGTTCTGTAAAGCAAAGGACACAGTCAACAAGACAAAATGGCAGCCTGCAGAATGAGAAAAGATCTTCACCAACCCCATATCAGACAGAGAGCTGATCTCTAAAATACACAAAGAACTCAAGAAATTGGTTATCAAAAGAATAAATGATTCAATAAAAAGGGGTATAGACCTAAACAGAGACCTCTCAACAGAGGAATCTAAAATGACTGAAAGAAACTTAAGGAAATAAATACTCAACATCCTTAGCCATCAGAGAAATGCAAATCAACACAGCTCTAAGATTCCATCTTATATCTGTAAGAATGGTCAAGATGGAAAGCACAGATGACAGCTTATGCTGGAGAGGATGTGGGGTAAATGGAACACTCCTCCATTTCTGGTGGGAATGAAAACTGGTACACCTACTTTGTCTATCAGTATGGAAATTTCTCAGAAAATTAGGAAACAACCTACATCAAGACCCAGCAATATCATTTTTGGCTATATACCCAAAGGATGCATACCCCAAGGACATGTGCCCAACTATGTTCATAGCAGCATTATTGGCCATACCAGAACCTGGAAACAATATAAATGCCCCTTGACTAAAGAATGGATAAGGAAAATATGGTTCATTTACAGAATGGAGTACTACACAACTGAAAATATAATGACATTTTTAAATTTGTGGGCAAATGGGTGGATCTAGAAAACATCATATTGAGTGAGGTAACTCAGACTCAGAAAGATAAGTATCATATATACTCACTCATAAGTGGCTTTTAGATATAAAGCAAAGAGAAACCAGCCTACAATTCACAATTCCAGAGAACCTAGACAACAAAGAGGATCCTAAGAGAGGCATAGATGCATCAAATCTACATGGGATATAGAAAAAAGACAAGATCTCCTAAGTAAATTGGGAACATTGGGGACCTTGGGAGAGGGTAGAAGGGGAGGGGAGAGGAAGGGAGGGAAATGGAGAATAATATATAGCTCAATAAAAACAATTTTAAAAAAGAAACAAACCTCAACTTCAAAGGCAGATATTACCTCAGAGTAAAGGGTTGGGAAAAGATTTTCTAATCAAATGGACCTAAGAAGCAAGCAGGTATAGCTAGCTTAAAACCTAAGAAAATAGACTCCAAACTAAATTAATCTAACGAGATAGAAAAGGACATTTCATACTCATCAAAAGAAAAATTCATCATGATGAAATCTCAATTCTGAACATTTATGCTCCAAATACAAGGACACCCACATTTGTAAAAGAAACATTACTAAAACTTAAATCATATGTCAAGCCCCACACAATAATAGTGGGAGACTTCAAAACCCCACTCTCACCAATGGACAGGTCTTCCAGACAGAATCTTAACAGAAAAATAAGGAAACTAACAGACATTATCATAACACAAAAATATACCTTCTTCTCAACACCTCATGGAACCTTCTCTAAAATTGACCACATACTTGGTCACAAAGAAAATCTCAAAATCTCAACAGATTTTTTAAAAAGCATTGTCATAACCCCTTGTTTCTTATCAGATAACCATGGATTAAAGTTAACAATAACAAAAACAACAGAAAATCTTCATACTCATGGAAACTAAATAACTTTAAACCTAATTACCACTGTGTCAAGGAAAAAATAAAGGAAGAAATTAAAAAATCTTTAGAATTCAATGAATATGAGTGCACAACAAACCCAATTTATGGGACACAATAAAAGCATTGCTAAGAAGAAAGTCCATAGCACTATGTACCTTCAAAAAATGTAGAGAGATCTCATACTAGTTATCTAATGGAACATCTGAAAGATCTAGAACAAAAAGAAACAAAATAACCAGGAGGAATAGAAGGCATGAAAAAAACTCAGGGTCAAAATCAATAAATTTGAAACAAAGAGAACAAAATATAAAGAATCAATGAAATGAAGTATTTGTTCTTTGAGAAAATCAACAAGATAGACAAACCCTTATACAAACTACATAAAAGGCAGAGAAAGAAATGAACAGGAGGATATAACAACAGACACTGAGGAAATCCAAGCAATCATTGCATCAGACTACAAAAAAAAACTGTACTCCCCAAAACTGGAAAATCAAAAAACAAAACAAAACAAAACAAAACAGAAACAGAAAAAGGACAATAATCTCAATAGATAGCATTTACCAAAGTTAAATAAGTTAAACTATTTAAATAAACCTATAACCCCTAAGGAAGTAAAAGCAGTCATCAAAAGTCTCGCAAGCAAAAAAAGCCCAGAGTCTGGTTTGATCACATGCTCCATCAGTCCCAGTCTAGTTGGCCTTGGTGAGCTCCCATTAGATCAGTCCCATTGTCTTGGTGAATGCACCGCTCACGGTCCTGACTTCCTGGGGGAGGGGGATGGGGGAGGGGAAGGGAGATGGGAGGAGCGGAGGAGGGAAAAATTTGTAAAATTATATAATTAAAAAAAAGCCCAGAGTCAGATGGTTTTAGTGCAGAATTCTACTAGACCTTCAAAGAAGAGCTAATGCCAATGCTTCTCAAACTATTGTATAAAACAGAAACAAAAGGAAGATTGCCAAATTTATTTTTTGATGCCACAGTTACCCTGATTCCCAAACCACACAAACTCAACAAAGAGAATTACAGACCAATTTCCCTCATGAATATTGATACAAAAATACTCAATAAAATACTTGCAAACTGAATCCATGAACACATCAAAAAGATCATCCACATGATCAAGTTGGATTCATCACACAGATGCAGGGATGGTTCAGCATATGAAATATGTCAATGTAACCCACAATATAAATGGAGAGAAAGAAAAAACCCCACATGATTATCTCATTAGATGCTGAAAAAGCTTTTGACAAACTCAAACACTCCTACATAATAAAGGTCTTAGAGAGATATGGGATACAAGGAACATAGCTAAATATAATAAAAGCAATATACAGCAGGCTGATAGCTAGCATCATATTAAATGTATAGAAACTCAAAAAAATCGGAGACTCCTGTCCCTTCCCAGCTTGCACCCAGAACCCCCCCCCCCATCCTCCCATCTTTGGGGCCACAAAATCCCACAGCTCAGCCTGTTTGGGCGCCAGGGACCTGGAATTGAGTGCACCCAGGCCGGTGGGAGGTCCCCTCCTTCATTAGCCTGCCTGCAGCAAGGTAGTCCCTTTTGCAGCAAGCTGCTTGGCCTGCAAGGAGACCTGACAGTCTGCCAGAGGATCCATCATTCACTGGGGTGAGTGAACTGAATTCATTGGAGGGAATTGAACTTCTAAAAGAAGACCCAAAAGGGATTATTCAGAGGAAGAAATGGGCAGGCGCCAATGCAAGAATTCCTCCAACAATTTGAAAAACAACATGAAAGCACCAGAACCCAGCGAACTTATAACAGGAGGACTTGAACACACTAACCAAGAAGAAGTAGAAAAAATTGACTTTATGAAAGTAATAGAGTCCCTTAAACAGGAGGTGAAAAACTCCCTTAAGGAAATGGACGAGAAGAATAACAAAAAGTTTGAAGAATTGAGTAAATCCGTAAATGATATCCTAGGAAACCAAGAAAAAACAATCAAACAGATAATGGAAACAGTGCAAGACTTGAAAACTGAAATGGAGGCAAGGAAGAAAACACAACCTGAGGGCCAGCTGGATATGGAAAATCTATGTAAACGAAGAGAGACTACAGAAACAAGCATAACCAACAGAATACAAGAGATAGAAGAAAGAATCTCAGATTCTGAAGATACCACAGAGAAAATAAACGCACTGATCAAAGAAAACAGCAAATCCAACAAAAATCTCATCACAAAACATTCAGGAAATCTGGGACACAATAAAAAGACCAAACCTAAGAATGATAGGTGTAGAAGAAGGAGAAGAATTACAGCTCAATGGTCCAGAAAATATATTTAATAAAATTATAGAAGAAAACTTCCCAAACCTAAAGAAAGATATTCCTATTAAGGTTCAAGAAGCTTACAGAACACCAAATAGATTGGATCAAAAAAAAAAAAAACATCCCCTCGCCATATTATAATCAAAACACAAAACATACAGAATAAAGAAAGAATATTAAGAGCTACAAAGGAAAAAGGTCAAGTAACATATAAAGGTAAACCTATCAGACTAACACCTGACTTCTCTATGGAAACCATGAAAGCAAGAAGTTCCTGGATAGATGTTTTTCAGAAACTAAGAGACCATGGATGCAAGCCCAGATTACTATACCCAGCCAAGCTTTCATTCGCTATAAATGGAGAAAACAAAATATTCCAGGATAAGAACAAATTTAAACAATACATAGCCACAAATCCTGCCTTACAGAAAGTAATAGAAGGAAATTCACAAACAAAGGAGTCCAGCATTGCCCAAAATAACTCAGACATCTACTGACCCTTCACCAGCACATCTCAAAGAAAGGAAACACACAATCTCTCCTACCAAATAAAAAATGACAACTGGAGTTAACATCCACTGGTCATTAATATCACTTAATATCAATGGACTCAATTCACCTATAAAGAGGCACAGGCTAAGAGATTGGATACGAAAACAGGATCCAACATTCTGCTGTTTACAAGAAACACACCTCAACCACAAAGACAGACATCTACTCAGAGTAAAGGGTTGGGAAAAAGTTTATCAAGCAAATGGACCTAAGAAACAAGCGGGTGTGGCCATACTAATTTCTAACAAAGTTGACCTCAAACTAAAATCAATCAGAAGAGATGGAAAGGGACACTTTATACTCATTACAGGAAAAATCTATCAGAATGAAGTCAAAATTCTTCACAGATCTTGAGAGGACAATAATCAACTTTATATGGAAGAACAAGAAACCCAGGATAGCCAAAACAATCTTATACAATAAAGGAACTTCTGGAGGCATTACCATCCCTGACTTCAAACTCTATTACAGAGCTACAGTATTGAAAACAGCTTGGTATTGGCATAAAAATAGAGAAGTCGACCAATGGAATCGAATAGAAGACCCAGATCTTAACCCACAAATCTATGAACACCTGATTTTTGATAAAGGAGCTAAAAGCACACAATGGAAGAAAGAAAGCATCTTCAACAAATGGTGCTGGCATAACTGGATGTCAACCTGTAGAAGAATGAAAGTAGATCCATATCTATCATCATGCACAAAACTCAAGTCCAAATGGATTAAAGACCTCAATATCAATCTGGACACACTGAACCTGTTAGAGGAGAAAGTGGGAAGTACTCTACAACATTTGGGCACAGGAGACCGCTTCCTATGTATAGCCCCAGCAGCACAGACATTAAGGGCAACATTGAATAAATGGGACCTCCTGAAGCTGAGCAGCTTCTGTAAAGCAAAGGACACTGTCACTAAGACAAAAAGGCAGCCTACTGACTGGGAAAAGATCTTCACCAACCCCGCAACAGACAAAGGTCTGATCTCCAAAATATATAAGGAACTCAAGAGACTAGTCTTTAAAATGCTAATTAACCCAATTAAAAAATGGGGCACTGAACTGAACAGAGAATTCTCAACAGAAGAAGTTCGAATGGCCAAAAGACACTTAAGGGCATGCTCAACCTCCTTAGCAATCAGGGAAATGCAAATCAAAACAACGTTGAGATACCATCTTAAACCTGTCAGAATGGCTAAAATCAAAAACACCGATGATAGCCTTTGCTGGAGAGGATGTGGAGTAAGGGGTACACTCATCCATTGCTGGTGGGAATGCAAACTTGTGCAACCACTTTGGAAAGCAGTGTGGAGGTTTCTCAGGAAATTTGGGATCAACCTACCCCAGGACCCAGCAATCCCACTCTTGGGAATATACCTAAGAGATGCCCAATCATATTACAAAACCATTTGTTCAACTATGTTTATAGCAGCATTATTTGTAATAGCCAGAACCTGGAAACAACCTAGATGCCCTTCAGTGGAAGAATGGTTGAAGAAAGTGTGGAATATATTCATATTAGAGTACTACTCGGCGGTAAAAAAACAATGACATCTTGAATTTTGCATGCAAATGGATGGAAATAGAAAACACCATCCTGAGTGAGGTAACCCAGGCCCAAAAAGATGAACATGGGATGTACTTACTCATAATTGGTTTCTAGCCATAAATAAAGTACATCGAGCCTATAATTCGTAAAAATCCTAGAGAAGCTATATAAGAAGGTGAACCCAAAGAAAAACATATAGTTATCCTCCTGGATATTGGAAGTAGACAAGATTGCAGGACCAAAAATGGGAACATGGGGGTGGGGTGGGATGGGGGATGGGGGGATGGGGAGAGAAAAGTGTGAAGTGGAGGATGGGAAGAGCTTGGGGGAATAGGATGGTTGGGATATAGGAAGGGTAGATATGGGAACAAGGAATTATATATCTTAGTTAAGGGAGCCATTCTAGGGTTGGCAGAGACTTGACTCTAGAGGGGTTCCCAGGTGTCCAGGAAGACGCCCCCAGCTAGTTCCTTGTGCAGCTGAGGAGAGGGTGCCAGAAATGTACAGATCCTATTTCCATACTCATTAATATCTTGCATATCACCATAGAACCTTCACCTGGCATTGGATGGAGAAAATGACAGAGCCCCACATAGGAGCACCGGACTGAGCTCCCAAGGTCCTGATGAGGAGCAAAAGGAGGGAGATTATGAGCAAGGAAGTCAGAACCGTGAGGAGTGCGTTTACCCATTGAGACGGTGGGACAGATCTAAGGGGAGACCACCAAGTCCAGTCAGAATGGGACTGATGGAACAGGGGACCAAACCGGACTCTCTGAATGTGGCTGACGGTGGAGGAGGACTGAGAAACCAAGGACAATGGCAATGAACATGAACTCTACAGCATGGATGGGCTCACTGTGAGCCTTGTCAGTTTGGTTGCTCACCTTCCTGGACTTAGGGGGAGCTGGGAGGACCTTGGACTTAACATAGTGAAGGGATCCCTGATGGCTCTTTGTCTTTGGAGAGGGGTGGAGTGGGGATATGGGTGGGAGGGACGGGAGGGAAGGGGTAGGAGGAGGGGAGGAGATGGAAATCTTTAATTAAAAAAATGAGAAAAAAAAAGAAAAAAAAAACGGAGACGAGATAAGGCTGTCCATTCTCACCGCATCTGTTCACTATAGTACCTGATGTTTTAACTAGAGGAATAAGACAACTAAAGGAGATCAAAGGAATACAAATTAGAAAAGAATTCAAAGTATCATTGTTTACAGATGATATAATAGTATATATAAGTGACCCCAAAACTTCTACCAGGGAACTCTTACAGCTGATAAATACCTTCAGTAAAGTGGCTGCGTACAAAATAAACTCAAAACAAAAAATCAGTTGCCACCCTATAAACAAATGATAAATGGGTTGAGAAAGAAATTAGAAAAACAACAACCTTCACAAAGGCCACAAATAATATAAAATATCTTAGGGTAACTCCAACCAAACTAGGAGAGACCTGCATGGCAATAAATTTAAGTCTTCAGAGACAGCAACTGAAGAAGCTATCAGAAGATGGAAAGATCTTCCATCCTCATGAATTGGCAGAATTAAAAGTAAAAATGGTCATCTTACCAAAAGCAATCTACAGATTCAATGCAATTCCCATCAATATTCCAACACAATTCTTTATAGAACTTGAAAGAACAATACTCAACTTCATATAGAAAAAAAACAATGATAGCTTAAACAGTCCTGTATAATCAAAGAACTTCTGGAGGTATCAACATTCTTGATTTCAAGCTGTTCTACAGAGCAACAGTGATAAAAGCTATATGATATTGGCATAAAAACAGACAGATTAATAAATGGAATTGAATTAAAGTCCCAGAAGTAAATCCACTTACCTATGGACATTTGACTTTTAATACAGAAGTCAAAATTATACAATGGAAAAAATCTTCAACAAATGGTCCTTGTCTAACTTGATTTCAGCATATAGAAAATGCAAATAGATCTATACCTATTACCCTTCACAAAACTCTATTTCAAGTGGATCAAAGACCTCAACATAAAACCAGATACCCTGAACCTAATAGAAGAGAATAGCCTAGAGTGCATTGGCACAGGGGACAATTTCCTGAACATAACACCAATTGTGTGGACACTAAGATCAACAATAAATGTGACCTCACAAAAGTAAAAAGCTTCTGTAAGGCAGGGAACATTGTCCAAAGGACAAAAGAACATCCCACAGAATGGAAAAGATCTTCAACAAACTCATATCTGACAGAAAGATAATATCCAAAATATATACAGAACTCAAGAAACTGAACATCAAAAAACTCCAATTAAAAAATGGGATACAGATCTAAACAGAGAATACTTGACATTAGAAACTAAAATGGTTGAAAATCACTTAAAATTGTTCAGCATCCTTAGCCATCAGGGAAATGCGAATCAAAATGACACTGAGATTCCATCTTATACCTGCTAAAATTTTTTTAAAAAAATAACAACAAGTGACAACTTATGCTGGAGAGAATATGGAGCAAGGAGAACATGCCTCCACTGCTGATGGGAATGTAAACTCATACAGCCATTTTGCAAATCAATATGGTGGCTTCTCAGAAAAAAAAATTGGGGATTGAACTACCTCAAGACCCACTTATATCCTGGGCATATACCCAAAGGATGCCCTACCATACTACAAGGACACCTTCTCACACAGGTTCATAGCTGCTTTACTCATAGTAGTCAGAACCTGGAAATAACCTAGATTTCCCTCAACTAAAGAATGGATAAAGAAAATGTGGTACATTTACTCAACCATTAAAAACAATAATATCATAAAATTTGCAGACAAATGGATTGAACAAGAAAAGATCATCCTGAGTGAGGTAACCCAGACCCAGAAAGACAAACACCATATATATATTAGATGTAAATTAAAGGATGACTATGCTACAATCCATTAACCCAAAGAAGCTAAGTAACAAGGAGGGCTCAAATGGGGGTACATGAATCTCACCGTGAAGGGGCAATAAAACATACATCACAAGTAATGGGTGAAGGGGTCTGATAGGAAGTGGGTATGGCAACTGGAGGCAAATTGGAGAGGATAAAAAGAGACAGTATGGGAAAAGACAGCTAGAATCAGGGATATATTTGGGATGAGCTAGAAACCTAAAGCAATAGAAACTCCCAGAAATCTATGAAGGCCACCCTACCTAAGATTTCTAGTATCACTAAGGGATACATAGTCTGAACTGGCTATCTATTGTAACCAGAAAAGAGTTCCAATGGAAGGATTAGAACTGCCCAACCCAGGAATATAACCTTTGACCTACAAATTGTCCTGCCTACAAGATATGCTAGGGTATAGGTAGAGCAGAAATTATGGGAATGACCAACCAATGATGCATTCATATTGAGACCCATACTATGAGAGAGAGCCCACCACTGGCACTGCCTGGAGAGGCAGGACCCAGAGGCTGGACAGCCCAGAGACCTAGAATAGATCCAAACATGACTGGCAAAAAAGTCAATGAAATGATTCCTAATAATATTCTGTTATAGTCATAGACTGGTGCCTAGTCCAGCTGTCATCAGAGAGACTTTATGGGAAAACTGATCAGCAATTGATGGAAAAAATGGAGAGACCCATAATGAAATGTTATGTGGACCTCAGGGAATCCCGTGGAAAAGGGAAAAAAGTATTGGGGAGCTAGAGGGTCAAGGGCACAAGAAAATACACAGAATCAACTAACCTGGGCTCATAGGGACTCACAGAGACTGAAGCAACAACCAGGAAGCCTACATGGGTCTGAGTTAGGCCCTCTGCACATATGTTACAGTTGCGCAGCTTGATCATCTTGTGGGACTTTGAACAATGGGAAAGGGGTGATTTCTGACTTTGTTACCTGCATTGGGGACCCTTTCCTCACACTGGAAACAAGCCTTAATAAGAAAGGAGGTGCCTAGTCTTACTACAACTTGATATAGCACAGCTAGTTGATATACATGTGAGACCTGCCATCTTCTGAAGAGAAAGGAAGAAAAGTAAATAGTGAAGAAGAAGGGAGGTTTGGAGGAAAGATTGGGAGGAAAGAAAGGAGGAAGGAGAAACTGTGAACAAGTGAGAAAAAATTAATGAATTTTAAAAAAAGAAAACAGGATCCATCTTTTTTTTTTTTTTTTTTTTTTTGGTTTTTCGAGACAGGGTTTCTCTGTGGCTTTGGAGCCTGTCCTGGAATAGCTCTTGTAGACCAGGCTGGTCTCGAACTCACAGAGATCCGCCTGCCTCTGCCTCCCGAGTGCTGGGATTAAAGGCGTGCGCCACTGCCGCCCGGCAGGATCCATCTTTTTGATGCATACAAGCAACACACCTCTTCATCAACAAATGATAGACACTACTTAGCGTAAAGGTTATAAAATGGTATCATAAGCAAGTGGAACATAGAAACATGCAGGAACAGCTAGCTATTCCAAATCCAGACAAAATACATCTCAAACCAGAGCTAGTCAGAAGAGCTAGGGAAGAACATTTTATAGTCATTAAAGGGAAAATCAAGAAACTATCCCAATCTAATAATTTATGTACCAAACACAGGGACATCAACTTCATAAAAGAAGTACTATTGTATCTAAAATCACAGTTTGACTCCAGAACAGTGAAAGTAGGCAAGTTCAACATTCTCTTTTTAACAATAGACAGGTCACTTGGAAAGAACAAGATGAGAAACTCTGGAGCTAAATGGTATAATAAATTAAATGCACCAAGCAGACAGTTACAGAAAATTCCACCCAAACATTAAAATAATATATGTTCTTTTCAGCAGCACATGGAACTCTCCTACAAATTGACCACATATTATAAGACAAAGCAAGTCTGAACAAATTTAGGAAAATTGAAATTGCATCCTGCATGCTATCTAATAGCAAAAGTATAAAGCCAGATATCAACAACAGAAATGACAGAAAATACACAAACTCATAGGGGCAAAACAACACATTACTGAAAAAGAATTGGATCAACAGAGAAATAAACAAGAACACTTTTTAAATGCCTAGACTTGAGTGGAAATGAAAACATTCATACCAAAATTTATGGGACACAACAAAGGCAGTTCTAAGAGAAAAGTTATAGATTGCACCAAGTGCTTACATCAAAAAAAATGGAGATAGCCACAGCGATCCCACTGAAATCAAGAACAAGACAAGGTTGTCCAGTCTCTCCATATCTATTCAATATAGTTCTTGAGGTCCTAGCTTAGAGCAGTAAAACAACAAAAGGATATCAAGGGGATAAAAATAAGAAGAGAAGAAGTCAAACTCTCATTATTTGCTGATGATATGATAGTTTGCATAAGCAACCCCAAAAATTCTACCAAGGAACTTCTACAACTCATAAACACTTTCAATAATGTAGCAGGATACAAGATTAACTAAAAAAAAATCAGTAGCCCTCCTGTACACAGATGATAAAAGGCCTGGGGCAGAAATCAGAGAAACACAATAGCCACAAATAGCATAAAATATCTTGGGGTAACTTTAAACAAACAAGTGGAAGACTTGAATAACAAGAATGTTAAATCTTTGAAGAAAAAAAATTGAAGAAGACACCAGAAAGTGGAAGGATCTCCCATGCCCTTGGATATGTAGAATTAACAGTAAAAATGGCAATCTTACCAAAAGCAATCTACAGATTCAATGCAATCCCAGCATAGCTGGTGGGAGTACAAGTTGGTACAGCCCCTTTGAATATCTGTATGGAAATTTCTCAGAAAATTAGGAAACAACCTTCCTTTAGACACAACAATACCACTTTTGGGTATATATCCAAAGGATGCTCAACCATGCCATAAGGTCATGTAACCAGCTCTGTTCATAGCAGCATTGTTTGTCACAGCCAGAACCTGGAAACAACCAAAGAATGGATAAGGAAAATGTGGTACATTTACACAATGGAGTACTACACAGCAGAAAAAAAAATGACATCTTGAAATTTGCAGGCAAATAGATGGAGCTAGAAAACATCATATTGAGTGAAGTAACCCAGACCCAGAAAGACAATTATCATATGCACACACTCATAAGTATTTTTAAACATAAAGCAAAGAAAACCAGCCTATAAATCACAATTCCAGAGAACCTAGACAACAATGAAGACTCTAAGAGAGACATACATGGGTTAAATCTACATGGGAAGTAGAAAAAGACAAAATCTTCTGAGTCAATTGGGAGCACAGAGACCTTGGGAGAAGGTTGAAGGGGAGGGGAGAGGCAGGGAAGAGACCAGAGAAAAATGTAGACATCAATAAAAATCAATAAAAATGGAGATCGCTCATATATAAATAACTTAATGTTTCATCTCAAGTCTTTTTTATTTTTTCCATTCAAAAATTTACACTTCCTCCCCTCCTTCCATTCCCCTCTTACTCCCCCAGTCACCCTCCTGCCTCCCCTTCCCTCCTTAAGAGAGGGCAGGGAACCCTGCCCTTTGGGAAGTCTAAGGCCTTCCCCCTTATATTCAGGCCTAGGAAGCTTTGCATCCAAATAGACAAGGGTCCCAAAAAGCCAGTACATGCAGTAGAGACAAATCCCAGTGCCTTTATCATTGGCTTCTCAGTCAGCCCCCATTTTCAGCCACACTCAGAGAGTACGGTTTGATCGCATGCTCATTCAGTCCTGGTCCAGCTGGATTTGGTGAGCTCCCAGTAGAACAAGCAAATTGTCTCAGTGCGTGAACCAACCTCTCACAGTCCAGACTTCCTTGCTCATCTTTTCCCTCCTTCTGCTCTTCAATTGGACCTTGGGGGCTCAGTCCGTTGCTCTGATGAGGGTCTCTGTCTCTATCTCCATCCATCCCCTGATGAAGATTCTATGGTGATATTCAAGATAATCATCACTGTGGTAGTGGAGCAAGGCCAGTTCAGGCACCCTCTTTTCTGCTGCCCAAGGACCTAGCTGGGGACATCCCCAAGGACACCTGGGATCCCCTCTAGAACCAAGTCTCTTGCCAGCCCTAAAATGGCTGCCTTAATGTAGATACCTTCTTACCAGCTCCTATATCTACCCTTCCTCCATCTCACCCTCCCACTCCCCCAAGCTCTATCCAGTCTTTCCTTTCTCCCTTCTCTCTTCCCCTCTCCCCTTCCTCCAACCCTACCTCCACCCCTACACCCACCCTCATGCTCCCAACTTTTGCACAGCAATCTTATTTGCTTCAAATTTCCAGGAGGATCTATGTATGTTTGTCTTTGACTTCACCTTGTTATTTGGTTTCTCTAGGATTGTGAACTATAGGCTTAATTAATGTACTTTATTTATGGATAGAGTCTACTAATGAGTGAATACATACCATATTCATCTTTTTGGGTCTGGGTTATCTCACTCAGCATAGTGTTTTCTATTTCCATCCTTTCCATGCAAAATACAAGATGACATTGTTTTTTACTGCTGAGTAGTACTCTAATATGTATATATTCCACATTTTCTTTATCCATTCTTTCACTAAGGGGCATCTAGGTTTTTTCCAGGTTCTGGCTATTACAAATAATGCTGCTATAAACATAGTTGAACAAATGCTTTGTAGTATGATTGGACATCTCTTAGGTATATTCCCAAGAGTGATATTGCTGGTTCCTGGGGTAGGTTGATTCCCAATTTCATGAGAAATGGCCACATTGATTTCCAAAGTGGTTGCACAAGTTTGCATTCCCACCAGCAATGGATGAGTGTTCCCCTTACTCCACATCCTCTCCAGCAAAGGCTATCATTGGTGTTTTGGATTTTAGCCAATCTGACAGGTGTAAGATGGTATCTCAAAGTTGTTTTGATTTGCATTTCCCTGACTGCTAAGGAGGTTGAACATGACCTTAAGTGTCTTTTGGCCATTTGAACTTCATCTGATGAGAATTCTCTGTTTAGTTCAGTACCCAATTTTTAATTGGGTTAATTAGAATTTTCATGTCCAGTTTCTTGAGTTCTTTATATATTTTAGAGATCAGACCTTTGTCTGTTGCGGGGTTGGTGAAGATCTTCTCCCATTCAGTAGGATGCCTTTTTGTCTTAATGACAGTGTCCTTTGCTTTACAGAAGCTTCTCAGTTTCAGGAGGTCCAATTTATTCACTGTTGCTTTTGTTATCTGTGCTACTGCGGTTATATGTAGGAGGTGGTCTCCTGTTCTCAAGTGTTGCAGTCTACTTCCCACTTTCTCTTCTATCAGGTTCAGTGTGGTCAGATTTATATTGTGGTTTTTAATCTACTTGGACTTGAGTTTTGTGCATGGTGATAGATATGGATGTATTTTCATTCTTTTATGGGGTGACATCCAGTAATGCCAGCACCATTTGTTGAAGATGCTTTCTTTCCTCCATTGTATAATTTAGCTCCCTTGTCGAAAATCAGGTGTTCTTAGGTTTGTGGGTTAATATTCAATTTGATTCCACTGCTCAATGTCTCTGTTTCTATGTCAATATCAAGCTGTTTTCATTACTGTAGCTCTGTAATAGAGTTTGAAGTCAGGGATGGTAATGCCCCCAGAAGTTCCTTTATTGTATAGGATTGTTTTGGCTGTCCTGGGTTTTTTGTTTTTCCATATAAATTTGATTATTGTTCTCTCAATGTCTGTGAAGAATTTTGTTGGAATTTTGATAGGGATTGCTTGGAATTTATAGATTGCCTTTGGTAGAAATACAATTTTTACTATGTTGATCCTACCCATCCAAGAGCATGGGAGATCCTTCCATTTTCTGGTGTCCTCTTCAATTTCTTTCTTCAAAGCCTTAAAGTTCTTGTCAAATAGATCTTTTACTTCCTTGGTTAGTGTAACCCCAACATACTTTATGTTATTTGTGGCTATTGTGAAAGGTGAAGTTTCTCTGATTTCCCTCTCTGCTTCTCTATCCTTTGTGTATAGGAGGGCAACTGATTTTTTGAGTTGATATTGTAGCCTGCCACTTCACTGAAGGTATTTATTAGCTGTAGGAGTTCTTTGGAAGAGTCATTGGGGTCATTGATATACACAATTATATTATCTGCAAATAATGAAAGTTTGACTTCTTCCTTTTTGATTCGAATCCCCTTGATCTCCTTATGCTGTCTTATTGCTATTGCTAGAACTTCAAGCACTATGTTGAAGAGATATGGTGAGAGTGGACAGCATTGTCTTGTTCCTGATTTTACTGGAATCACTTTGAGTTTCTCTCCATTTAATTTGATGTTAGCTGTCAGCTTGCTGTATGTTGCTTTTATTATATTTAGATATGATCCTTGTATCCCTAATCTCTCCAAGACCTTTATCATAAAGGGGTGTTGAATTTTGCCAAATGCTTTTTCCACATCTAATGAAATAATCATATGGGTTTTTTCTTTCAGTTTATTTATATGATGGATTACATTGATTAATTTTCATATGTTGAACCAACCCTGCATCTCTGGGATGAAGCCTACTTGATCATAATAGATGATTTTTTTGATGTGTTCTTGGATTCCGTTTGTCAGTATTTTATTGAGAATTTTTGCATCGATGCTCATGAGCAAGATTGGTTTGTAATTCTCTATCTTGGTTGAATCTTTGTGTGGTTTTGGTATCAGGGTAACTGTAGCTTCATAAAAAGTGTTTGGCAATGACTCTTCTGTTTCTATTATGTGAAACACCTTAAGGAGTATAGGTATCAGCTCTTATTGGAATTTCTGGTAAAATTCTGTACTAAAACCATCTGGTCTTCGACTTTTTTTGGTTGGGAGGTTTTTATGACAGCTTCTATTTTCTCACAACTTATAGGTCTATTTAAATTGTTCACCTGGTCTTGATTTAATTTTGGCATATTGTATTTATCTAAAAACAAGTCCATTTCTTTTACATTTTCCAACTTTGTGGCATATAGGTCTTTGTAGTAAGACCTAATGAGTCTCTGAATTTCCTCAGTGTCTGTTGTTATGTCCCCTTTTTCATTTCTGATCTTGTTAATTTGTGCATTCTCTCTTCACCTTTTGATTAGTTTGGATAGGGGCTTGTCAATCTTGTTGATTTTCTCAAAGAATCAGCTCTTTGTTTCATTGATTCTTTGGATTGTTCTCTGTGTTTCTATTTTGTTGATTTCAGACCTCAATGTGATTATTTCCAGTCTTCTACTCCTTCTGGGTGAGTCTGCTTCTTTTTTTTAGAGCTTTCAGCTGTTCTGTCAAGTCTCTAATGTGAGCTTTCTTCGTTTTTTTAATGTGGGCACTTAGTGCTGTGAACTTTCCTCTTAGCACTGCTTTCATAGTGTCCCATAGGTTTGGGTATGTTGTGTCTTTATTTTTGTTGAATTCAAGGAAGACTTTAATATTTTTATTTCTTCCTTGACCCAGGGGTCATTCAGTAGTTGACTGTTCAGTTTCCATGAGTTTGTAGGCTTTCTGGAAGTAGAATTGTTGTTGAATTCTAACTTTTTTCCATAGTGATCTGATAAGACACAGGTGGTCACTAAATTTTTTTGTATCTATGGAAGTTTACTTTGTTACTGAGTATGTGGTCACTTTTCGAGAAGGTTCCATGAGATGTTGAGAAGAAAGTATATTCTTTCTTATTTGGGTGGAATGTTCTATAGATGTCTGTTAAGTCCATTTGATTCATTACCTCCATTAGTTCTCTTATATCTCTGTTAGGTTTCTGTCTGGTTGACCTGTCCATTGGTGAGAGAGGAGTGTTGAAGTCTCCTACTATTAGTGTGTGGGGTTTGATGTGTGCTCTGAGTTCAAGTAATGTTTCTTTTACATATGTGGGTGCTTTTATATTAGGGACATAGATAATCAGGATTGAGACTTCATCCTGATGAATTGTTTCTGTTATGAGTATAAAGTGTCTATCTCCATCTCTTCTGATTGATTTTAGTTTGAATTGAATTTTGTTAGATATTAGAATAGCCACACCCACTTGTTTCTTAGGTCCGTTTGATTGATAAACCTATTCCCAACCCTTTACTCTGAGTAAATGTCTGTCTTTGTGGTTGAGGTATGTTTCTTGTAAGCAGCAGAATGTCGGATCCTGCTTTTACATCCATTCTCTTAACCTGTGCCTTTTCATAGGTGAATGGAGACCATTGACATTAAGTGATATTAATGATCAGTGGTTGTTAACTCCAGTTTTGGGTGGTTTTTTGTGGTAGAGTTTGTGTGTTTCCCTTCTTTGAGTTGTGCTTGTGGAGGGTTGTTAGATGTCTATGTTATTGTCGGTGTTGTTGGGTTCCTTGGGTTGTGATTTTCCTTCTAATACTTTCTGTAAGGCTGGTTTGTGGCTATGTATTGCTTAAATTTATTTTTATCCTGGAATACTTTGTTTTCTCCATTGATCGTGAAAGAAAGCTTGGCTGGGTATAGTAGTCTGGACTTGCATTCATGCTCTTAGTTTCTTCAGCACATCTATCTAAGACCTTCTGGCTTTCATGGTTTCCATAGAGAAGTCAGGTGTAATTCTGATAGGTTTACTTTTATATGTTACTTGATCTTTTTCTTTTGCAGCTCTTAATATTCTTTCTTTATTCTGTATGTTTTGTGTTTTGATTATTTTATGGTGACGGGATTTTTTTTTGATCCAGTCTGTTCGGTGTTCTGTATGCTTCTTGTACCTTCATAGGAATATCCTTCTTTAGGTTGGAAAAGTTTTCTTCAACAATTTTGTTGAATATATTTTCTGGGCCTTTTAACTGTAAATCTTCTCCTTCTTCTACCCCTATTATTCTTAGATTTGGTCTTTTCATGGTGTCCCAGATTTCCTGGATGTTTTGTGTTAAGAATCTGTTGAATTTGCTGTTTTCTTTGATCAATGAGTTTATTTCCTCTATAGTTTCTTTAGTGTCTGAGATTATTTCTTCTATCTCTTGTATTCTGTTGGTTATACTTGTCTCTGTAGTCCCTGTTCATTTACCCAGATTTTCCATATCTAGCCATCCCTCGGTTTGTGTTTTCTTCATTACTTCCATTTCAGTTTTCAAGTCTTGAACTGTTTCCATTACCCATTTGATTGTTTTTTCTTCATTTTCTTGGGTATCTTTGAGGGATTTATTAATTTCTTCTAACTTTTTGTTTGTCTTCTCTTCCATTTCTTTAACAGAGTTTTTCATTTCCTGTTTAAGGGACTTTATCACTTTCATAATGTTACATTTAGAGTCTATTTCTTCTACATCTTCTGGATTAGGGTGTTCAAGTCTTCCTGTTGTATGTTCGCTGGATTCTGGTGTTATCATGTTGTTTCTCATATTGTTGGAGGAATTCTTGTATTGGTGCCTGCCCATCTATTCCTTCCAATGCCCTCCAGAAAGACAGATCTTCTGGTACAGGATCTAGGCCACTTGCTGGCCAGAGACCTGGCAGGCAAAAGGGCACACTTGCTGGGTGCAGGCTCAGTGGGACAAAGAAACTCCTGCAGCAGTTGCCCTCACCACTTTGTCCCCAGACCCTCAGCCCCAAAGCAGGCTGAGTTGGGGAATCCTATGACTCCGCAGATGAAGAGGGGTGCTTGGGGGGCAAGCTAGGATGGGGTAAGAAGAGTAAGGCAGCAGCCAGGGGAAGCACCCACTGAATGGCCAGAAAGTTTAGGGGAATGGGGGGGTGCCTGATTGCCCCTTTCCAGGGCATCAGGCCAGCCTCTGGTCAGGCACTCATTCACCCCTCTGGAAGGACAGATCTTCTGATACTGGATCCAGGCCACTTGCTGGCCAGGGACCTCGCAGACAAGAGGTCATCTCAAGTCTTTCGAAAATAAGAACAAATAACACTCAAGAAGAGTAGATTGGAAGAAATAATAAAAATCATACTGAAACTAACAAAATAAAAACAAACAAAAAAACACAAAAAATCAATGAAATGGAATAGGTTCTTTAAATATACTAACAAGATTGACAAACCTTTAGCCAAATTAACCAAAAGAAGAAAAAAATCCAAATTAATAAAGTCAGAGAAGAAAAAGTAAATATTATAACAAATACTGAAGAAATTCAGAGAATCATAAGGATATACTTTAAAACTCTATAATTCAGCCGTCTTTTAACTTTTTGATATGCATATTTCATTTGTAATACCCATAGGGCTATGAAACTAATAAGAAGCCATGAGAGAGAAAGGAATCTTTCAAGTAGAGGTATGTAGAATTCAGTGATATGAAGGGGAAAAGGGATTAATGGAATAAGAAGTGCTAATTTTGGTGCAGGACGGGAGGGCAAGAGAGAGGAAGGAATATTGGAAGGATAATAAACACTAAAGCTTTTTGAAAAAAAGCAATATGAAAACATACTACTGTAGGAGCTTCCTAAAACATATACATATTCATATATAAAAAGAATTTTAATGAAACTACCCTACAATGGGAGAGTAATACATCACATACTTGAGTACCACGAATGAATCACCTTTTGTGAATTGTTAACCAATGGATTCCCATAGACTCCTAAACATTAAAAGCTATTGTCAATATTTCTGGTTACTATCGACAACTTGACATTAGGACCCTATTGTTGGAGACACCATATACTTGATTCATAGAGCATAGCAAAATCAAACTGGCATTCATTTGGAAGGTTCATCCCTACTAACAAGCTTTAACAGTGCTGGAAGGTACTACTTGCATGCTGGAAGAGAAAAATAACCCTCATTCTCACCTAGAAGTGAACTATATGAGCTGTAATAATAACTGGCTTAATAAGATATACCCATTGATGCTATCGTGGCATGAATGCAATGGGAATAATCATTCACTTTCTGACTGACTCAAAGGTCTGTTTCATGAGATAGAACCTATACCTGGAACCGTGAATGGGGCCATAAGCCTATGGCTAGATAGATTCTAGGCCCTAGGGGAGAACCTACTACAATTATTCTGCTAAATGGAAATAGTGCCAAAATAACTCCTAATGATTATTGCTATACCTATGAAACAATGAGTGTATCTCTTAAATCTCATCAGGAAAACCTCTACTTGGAGCAGATGGAAATTAACACGGAGACCCCCCCAACTGGTGAGCATACGGAAAATAGGAGACTGTGGAGTTCTCTGCCCTAAATAGGAGATATCGATAGATAGATAGATAGATAGATAGATAGATAGATAGATAGATAGATAGATAGATATAGGTATAGGTATAGATATAGATATAGATATAGATATAGATATAGATATAGATATAGATATATAGAGAGATATAGATATAGACATAGATAGATATCACTCTTCCCCTGAAAAGCTCAGGGAACTTCATGGAAGAGGGAACAGAATGATTGTAAGAGCCAAAGATAGGTGGTATCTTCAAGGAATCAGTATTTTCTGGACACAACAAAGCAGCAGTAGCACATATGAACTCATAAATATTGTGAGAGCATACACAAGATTTGAACAAGTTCAAGCCATATAAAATCCCAGTATGGGTTTTAAGGGGGCAACATGGGCACTAAATTACACCACTAACTGGGGAGCAATTGGTACTTGATAGCATCTGGAAGAGAGAAAGTTAGCTTTCACTAATAGTTTAACCCCTGTTAAGTCAACCATACTTCAGGGCAGACCCCACTTCTATAAACAGCTAGGCAACAAAAACTGGATTCAATAGGTAAAGAAAAAGGAGGATGGGGATGAGGAGGAGAGCAATAAGAAGGAGAGGAGGGGATAAGAATGTACAAAAAGAAAGGAAGAAAGAGAGAGAGTGTGAAGAAAGAAAGGGAAGAAGGGGGAGGGAGGGTAGGAGAGAGGGGAAAGAAAAGGAGGAAGACAGAAATAGAGAAAGCACAAAGTTGGGCAGGTAGGGAGGTGAGGGTAGAGAAGGCAATATAGGAAGAGTTGAGGGTTGTGATGATCAAAATATGTTGTATAAAAATTTCAAAGAGTAAAGGCAAGCTACTTCCATAAACCCACGCCAAACCCTGTAATTTACAAGTCCCACTCTGCACCCAAACCCACCCATCCCTCACATCTTCAGCAGCTCTCTGGGACAAGACTTGGACTACATAGAGAAGACCAAAAGGTGAGTGATCAGCCCCCCACATAGACAGCTCAGTCTCTAGGCCCTAGGCACCAGGGCGAAACCCCGAGACCTCCATTACCTGGCGCAGCTGCACTAGCCTGACAGCAGACATCCCTTCTCCAAGCAGGCTACTCCAACACCCCCACATTGGATTCTGTAACCCAACAAGTCCCATTCTTCCCCCAAACCTACCAATCCTAAGACCTCAGTGGCTCCCTGAGACACAGACAGTGACTGAACAGAGGGAACCAAAAGCACCTCCCTGAGACACAAACAGTAACTGCAGTTATTGGCCCAAGAGGGAATCCCTGAGACACAGACACAGACTTCTAGGTTTGAAGAGGCAAAGCCATTGCCTGCACAAATTGGAGGAAGAAAGGAAGGAAGATGGTGGTGTCAATGTAATAATACATTCAACAATCTAAAGAACAATATGGCAACACCAGAATCTAGTGGTCCTGCAACAAGAAGATCTGAACATCCTAAATCAGAAGAAACAAAAAAAAAAAGAAAAAATTACCATAATATAACTTTGTATTTAAAGATGATAAAGACCCTAAAAGTGGAAATAAAAAACTATCATAAGGAAGTGGAGAAAAATACGAACAGGAAATTGAAAAAAATCAATAAATCTCTTAAAGTAAGCCAAGAAAGAACAATCAAACAAGTGAAGAAAACAGTTCAAACAGTTCAAGCCTTGAAAACTGAAATAGAGGCATTAAGAAAAACATAAACTGATGGAATTCTAGAAATAGAAAAACTGGGTAAATGAACAGGAACTATAGATGCAAGCATAACCAACAGAATACAAGAAATGGAAGGAAGAGAGAAGATCAGGAGGTGAAGATACAGTACAGGAAATAAATTTATTGGTCAAAGAAAATAATAAATCCAACAAATTTTTAGCACAAAACATACAGGAAATCTGGGGCACCAGGAAAAGACCAAACCTAAGAATAATAGGGACAGAAGAAGAACTTCAGCTCAAACGGTGCAGGACAATTCCATATTCTGTCAATTATATTTTAAATAAATGCTGATTGGCTGGTAGCCAGGCAGGAAGTATAGGTGGGAAAACCAGATAGGAAATAGAGGCGGAGCAACAAGAACAAGAGTGTTCTGGGAAGAAGGAAGCTCTTCCTGCAGTCCTGCCCAGACCATAGAAGAAACAAGATGTGACCTACCCACTGATAAAAGTACCAAGCCATGTGGCTAACATAGGTAAGAATAATGGGTTAACATAAGTTATAAGAGTTAACAAGAAGCCTGAGCTAATGGGCCAATCAGTTTATAACTTATGGAGACCTCTGTATAATTTTCTTTGGGGCTTACCAGCTGTGGGAACTGGGCAGGATAGAAACCCAAGCAAGCAGGCCCCCATGTTACACTCAAAGGCACAGAATATATTTTCAACAAAATCAGAGAGGAAAACTTTCCTAACCTAAAGAATGATATGCCTATGAAAGAATAAACACCAAATAGAATAGACCAAAAAATGTCCCCTTGCCATATAATAATCAAAACACTAAACTACAGAATTAAAAAAAAGAATATTAAGATCTGGAAAGGAAAAAAGACAAGTAACATATAAAAGCAAACCATGAAAGTCAAAAGGTACTGGTCATATTTGCTACAGATGCTAAGAGATCATAGATGCCAGCCCAGACTACTATACCCAGCAAAGCTTTCAATCACCATAGATGGAGAAAGCAACATATTCCACAACAATACCAGATTTAAACAATGCCTGTCCAAAAATACAGCCTAACAGAAAATAATAGAAGGAAAACTTCAACCAAAGGAAGTTAGTTGCATCAATAAAAACATAGGCAACAAATAATCTCACACCAGCAAATGCTAAAGAAGGGAAACACACAAACACTACCACCAAAAATAACAGGAATGATCAATCACTGGTCATTGATATCTGAAGGTGTAAGTCACAAACAATCCCACACCAGTTTGGAATTATGATTAATAGAATGGTTATTTATTTAAAGGGGAAAAACTTACAGATCACCATCCCAGCCAATAGCCCTCTGCACAATCAGGAAGGGAGCCTAGTTGCCAGAAGTGGAGCTGGAAGCCAGAGACGAGCACAGGGAAGTGGCCGCTTTTTTAAAGAGAGAGAGACCATGCCCCAATGGGCTGGTATCTCAGTGGCTATTGGCTAAAGGAGTGGAAGGAGCTCCTGCAACACCTCCCCCTTTTGTTTAAATAAGAGTTCTAAACCTACTATAAAATTATATACAATAAGTACAAATAGCCTATTCCAACTAGCTTAAGTTGTGTATAATAAATAACTTGGCCAAGTCATGAGAGGAAAGTAACTACGTTTATATAGTTTTCAACCCCATCGAAGATCTGAGAAGGGAAATAATGTTACCTGAGTAATTAGGAAGTGCAATTAAACAACTTCCAAAACATGCAACAAATCACAGAGACAACTAGCTACCTGGGCAATCACCCAAAGTCACGTTTGCAGCATTGAAACAACCAACTTTGGCTAAGGCCTAACATAACTGATATGCCACAGACCGCCTCTCGTGGAGACCACCGAACGCGGGAGAACAGGGGTGAAGGCTAGGAGAAATCAGGAATCGGCGAGGAAATGACAGACAGACACACTTGATAAGGTTGAATATGCTGCTGCAAATATACTGAAGTTCAAGCATCAGTTTTATAGGATTACAGAAGGAAGTTGGCAAACAAAAAGCTTAACATGAGAAGAATGATTACAGGCAATAATCAAAAGCTTTACATGAGAAAAATTGATTACAAGCAATTGATTGTTTCCAGTATGTCTTGTGGTTAGGGCCAGGTAGGCAGAGCTCTTCTTTGAAATCTGTCTCACACCACAAACCAACTACTTTCTCATAGCCCTAAATCATATCTGTTCTCGTGGTAACCCAAAACACCATTCTTTCGGGTCTTACTCCCAAGGCTTGCTCTGATGATGAATAATTGGTTTCTTAATGTCAAGAATCCTGCCTTTCTCTCTTATCTAAAATGCACCTGGGGGTTCTCATTCTGGCTAGCCTCTCCTATCTTGAGCTCCTTTTGTTCTAGGGTATCCATAAGTTTTCCCAAAGAGCGAGCCAGAGTCCAATATGCCTCAGTAGTTTGATTATTATTATTGGTAATGTCCTGGAACTTCTTGTTCTGCTGGCAAGATAAAAGAACTACACAGAAACAAAGAAGGAACAGAAAGCTCAATACAGCGCCAGGGCTAGCGAAGGCAAGTTTGCTGATCCGGAATCATGACTGTGGCTGATTGCCAGGGAACTGCCTGGGGCTCAGCTCCTGGGAGCGCAGACCCCAACCCTTCAGCGTCGTTTCACCTTAGCGGCATTTTTCTGCTACACAGGCGTGACAGCCGTGGGCGTAGCATGATATACTATTTTCAAAGGCAAAAAACTTCAAAACTATTTTACCCTGTCTTGGCAGGATATGACAGTCCAATTTTATCCATTTATGAATACTCTATCTCTGTCAGTGGTTGAGGTGTGGGCATTTCTCTGCCCAAAGGCCAGTTCTGCCAAGAAGAAAGGCTCCAGGTGGAGTGTCTTTAGTGGCTCAACATTCTTTCAGGAATAGATCGGTGTTGCCAGGAGCAATTGTGTCTCTCTACCATGAAACTGAGTTAGATTAAAGACCATTTTCTACAGCTCTTTGAAGAGGTTGAAGATTATCTATCTATACTGAATACAATCTCTATGCATCTAAAGAACCTGATTAGTCTAATTATAAATGACAAACTTAGATGACTATTGATCTATATAATTCTCAATACCTATCTAACTTAAAGACTAAGACAATAAACAACTGTACAATAAATGAGGACAATATGACCTCAAATAAAAGCAATGTACAAATATACAATGCAATATGGTAAATATATATCAATACATAAACAATATATAAGTATCTTAATCAGAGATAGAAATGTACACTGCAATATGGTAAATATATACAATATATCAATACAATATATATAAATACATAAAAAATGTTTTAAACAGAGGTAGAAACATGCATGCATACAATAGTCAATATAATTTAACTTTGTATAAATATACAAGAATCTATGTCAATATATTTGTCTAAAAACAGGAACTCACAATTACAAATCTATTATCCCATCATCCAATTATCCCTTCTTTTTTCCCCAAAATATCCCTGAGCTTATAAATTCCTCCCCTAACCCACCAAACCTCAACCATATACTAATTATAATCAACCCTTAAATGATGTCCCTAAACCCAAGGACAAACTCTACTGGGAGAGGGGACATTGTCCTCTAGAATTACTTCCAGCTGTTATGAGGGCGACGTTCTTTCTGGGGGATCCCGTGAAAGTAAAATGATGGTTAAATTTCAAGATCAATGTTTTTTAAAATTACAAATAGTCTCTGAGTATTTTGTGCAGGTCTTGTCAGAATGTTGTACAAGATGTGCACCACTTCAGCTAACCAAGCTGGAACTGTTTTGTGCAGCTGGTACCCAAAACGGGTCTTGTAGTAGCACGATCAGTATCATGATGTCATATCAACGAGGTGGAGTTGTTGTTATGGGGCCCCATCTTCTTCCTGAAAACTTCAAATGTCACTGCAGGAAAAACTCATTTTTCATTGTGAAAAACTTAAACATTAATCATATAGACATATATAGACATACATATATTCAATGAAAGGCATGATAGATATATTCAATGAAAGGTATGATAGATATGAAGAAAAGCAAAGATGTTTTCTAAACTCATATTTCTTTCTGTCCCATATCATGGCTCTTGACATGAGACAGAAGCTCCATAAACTCTGGGTTTTTCTCTGAACAACAGGCTTGGAATTAGAGAGGGACTGAGCCAGAGTCCAATTCCAAAACCAGCTCTATAAATTTAGAAATATGATTTAGTATATTTTACTTATGGAACCTATTCAGTTTTCTTGATAATCCCTATTGGGCAGTTATTTTTCCATCTGTCTGTATTCAAACATCCAGGGTACCTTTAATTTTTCAAAGATGAATGTTTACCTGTGGAGATAAGAACAGAACCCTGCCCCCATTCTATATGTTTTTCTTACCTGTATGAATATCATCTTTGTGGATGAGCTGTCATTTCACCTTTCCAAGAGGTTTCTCCTCTTCAAATCGAACTTTTATTAATTTTGATGGTATCCACAACTTTTCTTCTCCTGTGGAAACAAGAGCAAAACCCCTTCCCCAACGTAGCACATCTCCTGGCTTCCACTGAGAGGTCAGAACATCTTTGAAATAAATCGGTTGATTTAGTTTAGCAGACTTTTCCATTATCCAAGGTCTTTCTGCCACTGTTGTTCCTTTCTCATTAGCGTTAAGAAAATTCAAGGTTAATAAAGCATTATGCAATCTATTCCTGGGGGTATTTTCCATCCCTTTCTCTTTGCTCAGCATATCCTTTATAGTACGATTTGATCTTTCTATAACTGCCTGACCTGTAGGATTATTTGGTATACCTGTAATATGATTTATATTATAATAATCCAAAAAGCATTTCATTTTCTTAGATACATATGCTAGACCATTGTCTGTCTTTATTTGTGCAGGTATACCTATGATGGCCATAACTTCCAATAAATGTGTGATTACTGAATCAGCCTTTTCTGAGCTCAGGGCAGTAGCCCACTGAAAACCTGAATATGTGTCTATGGTGTGGTGTACATATTTTAATTTACCAAATTCCATAAAGTGAAACATATCCATCTGCCAGATTTCATTCCTTTGAGTACCCTTTGGGTTACTACCTGCAGGCAATGGTGTTTGATTATAGAAAAAACAAGTAGGACATCTCTTTATAATGTCCTTAACTTGTTGTCATGGAGTGGAAAATTTTTTCCTTAAGCATTTACTATTGATGTGATGCTTTTTATGAAATTCTGAGGCCTGCAACACACTTCCAATCAATAATTGATCAATCTCAGTGTTACCTTGTGCTAGAGGACCAGGCAGACCCGTATGGGACCAGATGTGTGTTATGTACATTGGACAAAGCCTATTCCTGATTATGTCTTGTACCTGGATAAACAATGAAGTCAACTGTGTCATCTGGTAAGAATTCAGTGGTTTCAATATGCAAGATAGCTCTTTCTGCATATTGTGAATCTGTAACTATATTACGAGGTTCTTTAAAGTCCCTTAGCACAATAAGAATGGCATATAATTCTGCCTTTTAGGCAGAATTATAAGGGCTTTGTTCCACCTAACTCAATTCATCTGACTTGTAACCTGCTTTCCCTGATTTATTTGCATCAGTATAAAACATATGGGCTCCAGTTATTAAAGCATCTCGTACAATTCTACGAAGAATCCAAGAAGTTCTCTTTATGAGGTTAAGTATATCACTTTTGGGATAGTTGCTATTAATTTCTCCCCCCCAAAAATAGCACAAGCTCTTTGCCATGGTTCATTGTCTTCCCATAAATTTTTTATTTCCTCAGTAGTAAAAGGCACTATAATTTCTGCTGGGTCTATACTTGCTAGTTGACGAAGTCTTGGCTTAGCTTTCATAATTAATTCAGAGACTTTTTCCACATAAGTTTTTAATTTTTTACTTGGTTTATTATGTATAAATATCCACTCTAAAATAATATCTTCCCTCTGCATTAAAATCTCTGTAGGAGAAATTCTGGAAGGCAATGTGACTAGAATGCAGCTAAGATTTGGGTTCACCCTATCCACATGTGCCTCCTGTAATTTTTCCTCAATCATTATCAGTTCCTTTTCTGCTTCAGCTGTCAGTTTTCTTGGACTATTCGAATCTTTATCACCATCTAAGGTTTTGTTTAAATGAACTATTAGATCAAGTGTTATCCCAACAGCTGGTCATAAACTGGAAATATCTCCTAACAATCTTTGGAAATCATTAAGAGTCTGTAACTGGTCTCTCCTAATTTGTGCCTTTTGCGTTTTAATTTTCTCTAACCCTATTCTGTAACCTAGATAATTAATAGAATTTCCTCTTTGAATGTTTTCAGGGGCAATTTGTAATCCCATTTAGGCAAGACTTTCTTTACTTCTTCAAACATACTTTCTAAAGTATCTTTATTTGAATCAGATAACAAAATGTCATCCATGTAATGATAAATTATGGACTTGGGAAATTGCTTATGAATAATTTCCAATGGCTTATAAACTATTGGCACAATGTAGGACTATTGAGCATACTCTGTGGGAGGATAGTCCATTGATATCTCCTAGTAGGCTGAGAATTATAAGTAGGCACTGCGAAGGCAAATTTTTCTCTATCCTTTTCTTGTAAAGGTATAGTGAAAAAACAATCTTTCAAATCAATAACTATAAGAGGTCATTTTTTGGTAATAGAGAAGGCAAAGGAATTCCAGACTGTAGTGGGCCCATAGGTTGAATTACCTTGTTGACAGCTCTTAGATCTGTCACTATTCTCCATTTACCAGATTTCTTTTTTACAACAAACACAGGAGAATTCCAAGGGCTGGTTGATTCCTCAATATTGTGAGCATCTAGTTGCTTTTGTACCAGCTCTTCCAATGCCTGTAATTTATCTTCAGCTAGAGTCCACTGTTTGATCCATAATTTTCCATAATTTTCAGTTAGCCATTTTAAAGGTAGGGCTGCTGGGTACCTCTAAAGGTTTGCTATTTGCTGTATGTTTTTGTACAGCCTGAATGGCTGGTGACCTTTTCCCATAATACCTCATCATATCCTTCCCAGAATTATGAGTTCCTGGAACTACAGGAATGTTAATCTGGGTATTCCATTGCTGTAGCAGGTAACGCCCCCATAAATGTATTGCAATATTGGCTATATATGGCCTTCGTCTTCCTATTTGCCCTTCAGGCCCTATGCATTCAACCCATCTTATACTTTGTTTTACACGAGATAGGGTTCCAGTTCCCAGGAACTGAATGTCCACCTGTTGAAGAGGACAATTCAGATTCCAAGATTCTGGAGTAATGATATTTACATCCACACCTGTGTCTAATAAGCCTTCAATAAAAATGCCATTTATACAGACTCTTAGCTTTGGTCTTTGATAGTTAATAGAAATCTGCCAAAATATACGTTTACTCTGTCCTACTGGATTTTTTGACTCATCCTCCACATGTAATTCATCCTTTAAACGAGTATTACTTTTTACAGCAGAAATTGGAGCTTTTAATTTTCTTGGTGAGGCACATTCTCCACTGTGACTGGGAATGACTAGGAAACTTCTGGCTTGGGGGCCTGAGAGAGGCCCCTCAAGGGGTTTCCCGATGGTATCAGGTTTCCTTGTCTGTCTGTTGTTGACCTGCATTCGTTGGACCACTGTCGGCCTTTACCACATCTCCTACATATACCTGAAGGCTGGGGTCTCCTATTATTGTCATTCCAAGAGGAGATATTATTCCTAGAAATTCTTTGCCTGAAATCCCTTTTCAGATGTCCTAATTTACCACAATTAAAACACCTTGCAGTTTGATGTCTCCTCATTGCTTTGGAAATGGCTTCTCCAACCCAAGATTCATCATTATAGCTAAACGTCTCAACATTCATCGTATGCTGAATCCATTCATCCATAGGTGCTGATCTAGACCTTAAAGGCCCAATTATCTTTTTGCAATCTATGTTTGCATTTTCGAAAGCTAGAGATTCAAGAAGTATTATTCTATCTTCTGGGTCTGTTACCCCTATGTCCAGAGCCTTAATTAATCTTTGCAAAAAGTCAACAAAAGGTTCTCTCTGTCCCTGCCTAATCCTGGTATATGATTCAACCCTTTTCCCTGGATCTTGTATTCTATTCCAAGCATTTAAGGCTGCCTTGTGACATAATGACAATACTTCTTCATCATAAAGAGCTTGGACCTGTGGATCAGCATACGCTCCTACACCAAGAATTTGATCTTGGGAAACCTCCACACCTTTTGCTCTTCCTTACTGTTCCATATGTTTGGATTCTTCTCTGAAATAAATTCAAAACATCAAGGAAGGTCCATCATCTAAAACTGCAGACACTAACTGAAAGAAATCATGGGAGGTAGTCTGACATTAAAAGCCCAAGTTCTTATCATTTCCTTAACAAATGCAGAGTGTAAGCCATAATTAATGACAGCTTGCTTAATTTCTTTTAGATCATTCATTCCTATTGGCATCCATCTAGCTTCTTTGATTCCCTTTGAGCCTTTAGAAGTTGACTCTTTGTCAGAATAAATTACAGGGTATGTCACTAAAACCCTGGGTAAGCCAGTTCTAATAGCTGGTGGTGGCATTGTATCTTGTCCTTGTGCCTTCTCACTCAGTTCACCAGCTCCAATAATTTCTTCAATCATTTCAGATCTTTTTATTATTGTCTCTCTTAAATCTTGAATCTCCTGACCTGCCTGAGTTTCTAGTAAAGATTGTATGGTTCTTAGGAGTGCCATATCTTTCCTTAATGATAGAATATTGAAAAGAATACTGAAACCCAGTAACCAGTAAATTAAGGTATCCCCATAGTCATATAAACCTTGCATGATATAATCCATTGTATTAGTAAACAAAACAATAAAATTTGCATTGGAAACGAAAACTGACATATTACCTATTATCCAGCAGGTGGCGATGTTGCAGAGTCGTGACTAGAACCGCTGCAAAGGTGATGAAAATGGGGTCCTGTTTCAGTGTCCGCCTTAGTATTTGTTAAAAACTGGGAAATGCGAGTTGCTCAACAAAGAAAATGTAATTAAATCAATTCCATACACAGAACCAGAAACCCAGAATCCAGGGGTAGAGAAGAGCAACCCGGAAGTATGCCTCCACGTGACAGAGTCGCCCTGAGGGATTGCAGCTTTCGGCAATGGCTTGCGCTCTGGTTTGTGCCACTTAAGCGTTGTGCTTGCAAGGGAGATTTAAGTCTCAGAAAAGTGTAGGCCAGGCAGGCAGAGACTGTGTGGGCCTGTGGAGTTTAAATCCACGTGGGGAGGCAAACAATGGGGTACGTGGGGACTTGAAGTCAATCTGAAGCATGTAAAGGGAAAATATAAAGAATTTCAGCAAGAAAAGCCACTGCGTGACAATTTATATTAAACTGCTGGCTCCATGAACAAAGCACAGGCCTCGGCTGAGGGAGGGAGGGCTCGCGCCAAGCTGAGCTTGTGACAGGCTGCCGAGAGGTGGGGGTGGGGGGGTGGGGGGGGGGGGGGGGTAGGGGGTGTAGGAAGGGTCCTAAAACCAAATGTTCGGGCACCAGATGAAGGCATAAATCACAAACAATCCCATACCAGTTTGGAATTATGATTAATAGAATGGTTATTTATTTAAAGGGGAAAAACTTACAGATCACCATCCCAGCCAATAGCCCTCTGCACAATCAGGAAGGGAGCCTAGTTGCCAGAAGTGGAGCTGGAAGCCAGAGAGTGAGCAGAGGGAAGTGGCTACATTTTTAAAGAGAGAGACCACGCCCCATTGGGCTGGTATCTCAGCGGCTATTGGCTGAAGGAGCAGAAGGAGCTCCTGCAACAAATATCTCTTAATATCAATGGGCTCAATCCACCGATAAAATGATTCAGACTAACAGAACGGATATGTAAATAAGATTCATTCTTCTGCTGTATACAAGAAACACACCTCAACCTCAAAGACTGGCATTACTTTAGAGTAAAGGGATGGAAAAAGAATTTCCAATCAAAGGAACCTAAGAAAAAAACAGGTATACCTTTGTAACAAAATAGATTTCAAACACCAGGTGGTGGTGGCACATGCCTTGAATTCAGGCACTCAGAAGGCATAGGCAGGCAGAATTCTGTGAGTTCAAGACCAGTCTGGTCTACAGAATGAGTTCCAGGAGAGGCTCCAAAGTACACAGGGAAAGTCTGTCTTGAAATACCAAAATGAAAAAAAAATGGCTTCAAACTAAAATCAAACAACAAACGAGATGGAGAAGAACACTTCATATTCATCACAGGAAAAACTCATTAATATGAAGCCTCAATTCTGAACATCTATGCTCCAAATACAAGGGAGCCCACATATGTAAAAGAAACATTACTAAACCTTAAATTGCACATCAAATCCCACACACTAATAGCAGAAGATTTCAACACTTCTCTCTCACCAATGGACCAGTCTTCCAGACAGAAAATTAACAGAGAAATAAGATAACTTACAGATGTCATGATTCAAATAGACTTAATAGAAATCTACAGATCATTTCACCCAAACACAAAAGAATATACCTTCTGCTCAGCACCTAATGGCACCTTCTCTAAAATTGACACATACTCAGTCACAAAGCGAGCCTCAACAGATACAAAAAAATGGAATAACCCCCTGTGTCGTATCAGATCGCCATGGCTTAAAGTTAGAATTCAACAACAACACTATTACAGAAAGCCTACAAACTCATGGAAATTGAACAATGCTCAACTGAATCACCCCTAGGTCGAGGAAGAAAATAAAGAAAGAAATTAAAGACTTCCTAGAATTCAATGAAAATGAATGCACAACATACCCAAACCTATGGGGCACTATGAAAGCAGTGCTAAGAGGAAATTTCATAGCACTAAGTGCCTACATCAAAAAAATGGAGAAATTTCACACCCATGACTTAACAGCACACCTGAAAGTTCTAGAGCAAAAATAAGCAGACTCACCCAGTAGGAGTAGATTATGGGAAATAATCAACTTGAGGGTCAAAATCCATAAAATAGAAACAAAGAAAATAATACAAAGAATCACTGAAATAAAGAGTTGGTTCTCTGAGAAAATTGACAAGCTAGTCAAAACCTTATCCAAACCAACCAAAAGGCAGAGAGAATATTCAAATTAACAATATCAGAAATGAAAAGGGGGACATAAAAACAGACACTGGGGAAATCCACAGAATCATTAGGTCATACATTGAAAATCTATACTCTACAAAATTGGAAAATCTGAAAGAAATGGACAATTTTCTGTCCATTAGTTTAGGCACAACATACCAAAACTAAACCAAGAGCAGAGAAACAATTTAAACAGAACTACAACCAAATAGAAAATAAGAAAATAAAGCAGTCATCAAAAGCATCCCTACTAAAAACTAAAAAGCCCACAGCTAGATGGTTTCAGCAAGGAATTCTGCCAAGACTTCAAAGAAGAGCTAATACCTGTAGTCCTCAAATGGATCCACACAATAGAAACAGAGGCAATATTGCCAAACTCTTTTTACAAAACTCTTTTTACAGTTACCTAGATACCCAAACCACACGAAGACTCAACTAAGAAAGAATTACAAACCAATCTCTCTCATGAACATTGATGTAAAATACTCAGTAAAATACTGGCAAACCAAATCCAAGAATACATTAAAAAGTGATCCACCATGATCAAGTGGGCTTCATCCAAGATGGTTCGACATACAAAAATCAGAAAAAAAAAAAACATAATCATCTCATTAGATGCTGAAAAGAACTTTAACAAAATCCATCACCCCTTCATTACAAAGGTCTTGGAGAGATTAGGGATACAAGGAACATATCTAAATATAATAAAAGCAATATACAGGAAGCTAACTGCCAACATCAATTTAAATGGGGAGAAAAAGCTATTTCACTAAAATCTGGAACAAGACAAGGCTGTCCACTCTTTCCTTATCTTTTCAACATAGAACTCAAAGGTCCAGCTAGAGATATAAGACAACAAAAGGAGATAAAAGGGATGCAATTTGGAAAGGAGGAATCAAACTTTCTTTACTTGCAAATGACATGATAGTATATATGATTGCAAAAATTCTACAAGAAAAATCCTACAGCTGATAAACACCTTTAGTAGTGTGGCAGAATACAAGATCAACTGAAAAAAAATCAGGAGTCCTCTTATATACAGATGATAAAAGGTCTGAGAAAGAAATCAGAGAAATACCATTTACAATAATCACAAACAACATAAAATATCTTGGAGTAACTCTAACCAAACAAACAAAAGACCTGTTTGACAAGAACTTTAAACCTTTGAAGAAAGAAATTGAAGACGATATCAGAAAATGGAGAAACCTTCCATGCTCTTGGATAGGTAGGATCAATATAGTAAAAATGACAATCTTACCTAAAGCAATTGACAGATTTAATGCAATCCTCATCAAAATCCCAACACAATTCTTCATAAAACTCGAAAGAACAATACTCAACTTCATATGGAAAAATAAAAACCCAGGATAAACAGAGCAATCCTGTACAAGAAAGGAACATCTGGAGGCATCACCATCCCTGAATTAAAGTTCTACTATAGAGCTCTAGTAATGAAAACAGCTTAGTATTGGCATAAAAACAGACAGGTTGACCAATGGAATCTAATTGCAGACACTGATAATAATCCACACACCTATGAACACCTGATTTTAGACAAAGACGCTAAAATTATACAATGAAAAAAAAAAGAATGTATCTTCAAAAAATGGTGCTGGCATAACTGGATAGCAACATGTAGAAAATGCAAATAGATCCATATCTATCCCCATGCACAAAACTCAAATGCAATGGATCAAAGACCTCACTTAAATCCAGCCACACTGAACTTCACAGAAGAGAAAGGGGAAAGTAGCCTTTAATGCATTGGCACAGGAGGTCACTTCCTAAATATAACACCAGTAGCACAGACTCTGAGAGCAACACTTAATAAATGTACTTTCTGAAACTGAGAAGCTTCTGTAAGGCAAAGGACATAGTCAATAAAACAAAACAGCAGCCTAAAGAATGGGAAAATATCTTCACTAACCACACATCAGACAGAGGACTAATCTCCAAATATATAAAGAACTTGAGAAACTAGACATCAAAATACAAAATAATATAATTTTAAAAAATGGGGTACAGATCTAAGTAGAGAATTCTCAACAGAAGAATTATCAGTGGCCAAAAGACACTTGAGGAATTGCTCAATGTCCTTATCTATCAGGGAAATGCAGATCAAAACAACTCTGAGACACCACCAGTCAGAATGGCTAAGATAAAAACACCAATAATAGCTTGTGCTGGAGAGGATGCAGAGTAAGAGCAACACTCCTCCATTGCTGGTAGGAGTACACACTTTTACAGCCACTTTGAAAATCAGTATGGTGGTTTTTCAGAAAATTGAGAATCAATCTACCTCAATACCCAGCAATATCACTCTTGGGCACATACCCAAAGGATGCACACTCATAATATTTGCTCAACTATGTTCACAGCAGCATTATTTAACCTGGAAGCAGCCTAGATACCCCTCAAACAAAGAATGATTAAAGAAAATATGGCACATTTACCCAAAGGAGTACTACTCAGTGTGTGTGGGGGGAACAATGACACCTTAAAATTTGCATGCAAATGGATGGAATTTGAATAAAAAAAGAACATCTTGAGTAAGGTAACCCAGACCCAGAAAGACAAACACAGAATGAACTCATTCATAAGTGGATATTAGATATAAAGCTAAGTATAACCAGCCTATCATCCATGACCCCAGAGAAGCTAGGTAACAAAGAGAACACATGGATCCCCTGGGGAGGGGAAATAGACAACAACTCCTGAGAGAATTGGGAGCATTGGGAGATGGGGAGAAGGGAAGGAGGAAGGGAAGAGTGAGAACGGAAGGGAGAGGGAGGAGAACATGAAGGAATGGAATGGCCAAGGTGGGGGAAAAACAGAGAGGACTAGCAAGGGCAGAGATATCTTGATTGAGAGAGTCATTATGGAGTTAGCAAGAAACCTGACACTAGGGAAATTCCCAGGAATCCACAAGGATGACTAAGCTAAGTCTTTAAGCAATGATGGAGAGGGTACCCGAACTGGCCTTCCCCTGTAATCAGTTTGATGTCTACCTTAATTGTCATCATAGAACCTTCATCCACCAACTGATGGTGGCAGATACAGATATCCATAGCTAGCACTGGATCAAGCTCCCAGAGTCCAGTCAAAGAGAGGAAGGAGCGATAATATGAACAAAGTGGTTAAGGCCATGCTGGAGATAACCACAGAGACAGCTGACCCGAGCTAGTGGGAGCTCACTGACTTCAGACTGACAGTAAGGGAAACTGCTTAGGCCCAAAGTAGGCCCTCTGAATGTGGGTGACAGTTGTTTGGCTGGGGCAGTCTGTAGGGCCACTGGCAGTGGAACTAGCCTTTATCTCTAGTTCTTTAATTGGCTTTTTGGAGCCCATTCTCTTTGGAGGGATGCCTTGCTCAACCTAGATATAGGTAAGAGGACCTTGACTTTATTGACTCCTCATAGGAATCAACTACCCTCTTTCAGGAACAGTTGGGGTGGGGTGGGTGAAAGTTGAGGGAAGTGGGAGGAAAGGGCCAGAGGAACTGGGATTGGCACGGAAAATGAGGAAAGACTGTTATAAAAATATTAAATTCAAGGAATAAAAATATCATTTTAAAAATTGAAAACACTACAAGTACCCAGAGACTAACGACTTTCAGACGTGATTTGTCATTGTTGTTGGTGGTAGTGCTGGTTGTGTGTGTGTGTTTGAGGTGGTCTCTAAAAATTCTAGACTGTATTCTTTTTTTTTTTTTATTCGGTTTTAATGCTTTTATTCACATTTATTTGTCTTTTTTTTTTCCTCATGGTTTATTTTTTTTTTATATTTAAAAATTTCCATCTCCTTCCCTCCTCCTCCCCCCTCCCTCCCCTCCTTCTCCCCCTTCCCTCCCCTCCCCTCCACCCATACCTCCCCTCCCTCCCTCTCAAGGCCAAGGAGCCATCAGGGTTCCCCACTCTATGCTAAGACCAAGGTCCTCCCAACTCCCCCCAGGTCCAGGAAGGTGATCGACCAAGCTGAGAAGGCTCCCACAGAGCCCGTCCATGAAGAACAATCAGAGCCCAGAGCCATTGTTTTTTGCTTCTCAGTCAGCCCCCGCTGTTGGCCACACTCAGAGAGACGGGTTTGGTCGCATGATCCATCAGTCCCATTCCAACTGGAGTTGGTGATCTCCCATTAGTTCTGTCCCACCGTCTCCATGAGTGAAGGCACCCCTCTCGTTCCTGACTTTCTCCCTCATGTTCTCGCTCCTTCTGCTCCTCATCGGGACCTTGGGAGCTCAGTCCAGTGCTCCAGTGTGGGGCTCAGTCACCTTCCCCATCTGTCGCCAGCTGGGGGTTCCCTCACGGTCCTGACTTTCTTTCTCATGTTCTCTCTCCTTCTGCTCCTCATCAGGATCTTGGGAGCTCAGTCCAGTGCTCCAAGGTGGGGCTCTATCATTTTCTTCATCTATCGTCAGGTGGAGGTTCTATGGTGATATGCAAGAAATTCATCAGTATGGCTATAGGAACTGGCCTTTTCAGGCTCCCTCACCTCAGCTGCCCAAGGAACTAACTGGGGGCGTCTCCCTGGAAACCTGGGAACCCCTCTAGGGTCAAGTCTCTTGACAACCCTCAGGTAGCTCCTTAAATTAAGATATATGCTTCTCTGCTCTCATATCCACCCTTCCTATATCCCAAGCACCCCATTCCTCCGAGCTCCCCCCGCTCTCCCCTTCACACTTTTCTCTCCCCATCTTCCCTTTGCCCAGTCTTGCCCAACCCTCAAGTTCCCAATTTTGCCTGGCGATCGTGTCTACTTCCAATATCCAGGAGGATTACTATATCTTTTTTGGGAGTTCACCTTCTTATTATCTTCTCAAGGATCCCAAACTTATAGGCTCGAGGTCCTTTAATCATGGCTAGAAAACGAATATGAGTGAGTACATCCCATGTTCATCTTTATGGGTCTGGGTTACCTCACTCAGAATAGTGTTTTCTATTTCCATCCATTTGCCTGCAAAATTCAAGATGTCATTGTTTTTTACCGCTGAGTAGTATTCTAGCGTGTATATATTCCACAGTTTCTTCATCCATTCTTCCACTGAAGGGCATCTAGGCTGTCTCCAGGATCTGGCTATTACAAATAATGCTGCTATGAACATAGATGAGCATATGCTTTTGTTGTATGATTGGGCATCTCTTGGGTAGATTCCCAATAGTGGAATTGCTGGGTCCTGGGGTAGGTTGATCCCGAATTTCCTGAGAAACCGCCACACTGCTTTCCAAAGTGGTTGCACAAGTTTGCATTCCCACCAGCAATGGATGAGTGTGCCCCTTACCCCACAACCTCTCCAGCAAAGGTTATTATTGGTGTTTTGGATTTTAGCCAATCTGACAGGTGTAAGATGATATCTCAAAGTTGTTTTGATTTGTATTTCCCTGATAGCTAGGGAGGTTGAGCATGACCTTAAGTGTCTTTTGGCCATTCGAACTTCTTCTGTTGAGAATTCTCTGTTCAGTTCAGCGCCCCATTTTTTAATTGGGTTAATTGGCATTTTACCGTCTAGTCTCTTGAGTTCCTTATATATTTTAGAGATCAGACCTTTGTCAGTTGCAGGGTTGGTGAAGATCTTTTCCCAGTCAGTAGGCTGCCTTTGTGTCTTAGTGACAATGTCCTTTGCTTTACAGAAGCTGCTCAACTTCAGGAGGTCCCATTTATTCAATGTTGCCCTTAAAGTCTGTGCAGCTGGAGTTATGCATAGGAAACGGTTCCCTGTGCCCATTTGTTGTAGAGTACTTCCCACTTTCTCCTCTATCAAGCTCAATGTGTTCAAATTAATATTGAGGTCTTTAATCCATTTGGACTTGAGTTTTGTGCATGGTGATAGATATGGATCTACTTTCATTCTTCTACAGGTTGACAACCAGTTATGCCAGCACCATTTGTTGAAGATGCCCTCTTTCTTCCATTGTGTACTTTTGGCTCCTTTATCAAAAATCAGGTGTTCATAGGTTTGTGGTTTAAGATCCGGGTCTTCTATACGATTCCATTGGTCAACTTCTCTGTTCTTATGCCAATACCAAGCCGTTTTCAATACTGTAGCTCTGTAATAGAGTTTGAAGTCAGGGATGGTAATGCCTCCAGAAGTACCTTTATTGTATAAGATTTTTTTGGCTATCCTGGGTTTCTTGTTTTTCCATATAAAGTTGATTATTGTCCTCTCAATCTCTGTGAAGAATTTTAATGGGACCTTGATTGGGATTGCATTGAATCTATAGATTGCTTTTGGTAGAATTGCCAGTTTTACTATGTTGATCCTCCCAATCCACAAGCAGGGGAGATCCTTCCATTTTCTGGTATCCTCTTCAATTTCTTTCTTCAAAGACTTAAAGTTCTTGTCAAATAAATCCTTCACTTCCTTGGTTAGCGATACTCCCAGATATCTTATGCTATTTGTGGCTATTGTGAAAGGTGATACTTCTCTGATTTCCCTCTCTGCTTCCTTATCCTTTGTGTATAGGAGGGCGACTGATTTTTTGGAGTTGATCTTGTATCCTGCCACGTTACTGAAGGAGTTTATCAGCTGTAGGAGTTCTTTGGTGGAGTTTTTGGGGTCGCTTATGTATACTATCATATCATCTGCAAATAATGAAAGTTTAACTTCTTCCTTTCTAAATTGAATCCCCTTGATTCCCTTATGTTGTCTTATTGCTATTGCTAGAACTTCAAGCACTATATTGAAGAGATAAGGAGAGAGTGGACAGCCTTGTCGTGTTCCTGAATTTAGTGGGATAGCCTTGAGTTTCTCTCCGTTTAATTTGATGTTAGCTGTCGGCTTGCTATAAATAGCTTTTATTATATTTAGGAATGACCCTTGTATCCCTAATCTCTCCAAGACCTTTATCATAAAAGGGTGCTGAATTTTGTCAAATGCTTTTTCAGCATCTAATGAGATGACCATATGGTTTTTTTCCTTCAGTTTGTTTATATGATGGATTACATTAATAGATTTTCGTATGTTGAACAAGCCCTGCATCTCTGGGATGAAGCCTACTTGATCGTAATGGATAATTTTTCTAATGTGTTCTTGGATTCGGTTTGCCAGTATTTTATTGAGAATTTTTGCGTCAATGTTCATGAGTGAGATTGGCCTGTAATTCTCTTTCTTGGTTGAGTCTTTGTGTGGTTTAGGTATCAGGGTAACTGTAGCTTCATAGAAGGAATTTGGCAGTGACTCTTGTGTTTCTATATTATGAAATACCTTAAGGAGTATAGGTATTAGGTCTTCTTGGAAGTTCTGGTAGAATTCCGCATTGAAACCATCTGGTCCTGGGCTCTTTTTGGTAGGGAGGTTTCTGATAACAGTTTCTAATTCTTCGCGACTAACAGGACGATTTAGAGCATTTACCTGGTCCTGGTTTAACTTTGGTATATGGTATTTATCTAAAAAACTGTCCATTTCTTTTACATTTTCCAATTTTGTGGCATACAGGCTTTTGTAGTAAGATCTAATGATTTTCTGAATTTCCTCTGTGTCTGTGGTTATGTCCCCCTTTTCATTTCTGATCTTGTTAATTTGCGTGTTCTCCCTCTGCCGTTTGATTAGTTTGGCTAAGGGTTTGTCAATCTTGTTGATTTTCTCCAAGAACCAGCTTCTTGTTTCATTGATTCTTTGGATTGTTTTCTGTGTTTCTATTTTGTTGATTTCTGCCCTCAGTTTGATTATTTCCAGTCTTCTACTTCTCCTAGGTGAGTCTGCTTCTTTTTTTTCCAGAGCTTTCAGGTGTGCTGTTAAGTCACCAATGAGTGCTTTCTCCGTTTTCTTTAAGTGGGCACTTAGTGCTATGAACTTTCCTCTTAGCACTGCTTTCATTGTGTCCCATAGGTTTGAGTATGTTGTGTCTTTGTTTTCATTAAATTCAAGAAAGACTTTAATTTCTTTCTTTATTTCTTCCTTGACCCAGGTGTGGGTCAGTAGTTGACTGTTCAGTTTCCATGAGTTTGTGGGCCTTCTGGGGGTAGCATTGTTGTTGAATTCTAATTTTAATCCATGGTGATCCGATAAGACACAGGTGGTTACTAATATTTTTTTGTAACTGTGGAAGTTTGCTTTGTTACCAAGTATATGGTCAATTTTCGAAAAGGTTCCATGAGCCGCAGAGAAGAAGGTATATTCTTTCCTATTTGGGTGGAATGTTCTATAGATGTCTGTTAAGTCCATTTGGTTCATTACCTCCATTAAGTCTTTCAATTCTCTGTTAGGTTTCTGTCTGATTGACCTGTCCATTGGTGAGAGAGGAGTGTTGAAGTCTCCAACTATTAGTGTGTGTGGTTTGATGGCTGCCTTGAGTTCTAGAAGTGTTTCTTTTACATAAGTGGGAGCTTTTATATTAGGGGCATAGATATTCAGGATTGAGACTTCATTCTGAAGGATTTTTCCTCTTATGAGTATAAAGTGTCCCTTTCCATCTCTTCTGATTGATTTTAGTTTGAAGTCAACTTTGTTGGAAATTAGTATGGCCACACCCGCTTGTTTCTTAGGGCCATTTGCTTGATAAACCTTTTCCCAACCCTTTACTCTGAGTAGGTGCCTGTCTTTGTGGTTGAGGTGTGTTTCTTGTAAACAGCAAAATGTTGGATTCTGTTTTCGTATCCAGTCTCTTAGCCTGTGCCTTTTTATAGGTGAATTGAGTCCATTGATATTAAGTGATATTAATGACCAGTGGTTGTTAACTTCAGTCATTTTTAGTAGTAGAGTTTGTGTGTTTCCCTTCTTCTAGTTGTGCTGGTGAAGGGTCGCTAGATGCCTGAGTTATTGTCGGCGTTGTTGGACTCCTTGGTTTGTGATTTTCCTTCTATTACTTTCTGCAAGGCTGGATTTGTGGCTGCGTATTGTTTAAATCTGTTTTTGTCCTGGAATATCTTGTTTTCTCCATCAATGGTGAATGCAAGCTTTGCTGGGTATAATAGTCTAGGCTTGCATCCATGTTCCCTAAGTGTCTGTAGCACATCTATCCAAGCTCTTCTGGCTTTCATGGTTTCCATTGAGAAATCAGGTGTGATTCTGATAGGTTTCCCTTTATATGTTACTTGACCTTTTTCCTTTGCAGCTCTTAATATCTGTTCTTTATTCTGTATGTTTTGTGTTTTGATTATTATATGGCGTGGGGATGCTTTCTTTTGATCCAGTCTATTTGGTGTTCCGTAGGCTTCTTGTACCTTCATAGGGACATCCTTCTTTAGGTTGGGGAAGTTTTCTTCTATAATTTTGTTGAATATGTTTTCTGGGCCTTTGAGTTGTAATTCTTCTCCTTCTTCTACCCCAATTATTCTTAGGTTTGGTCTTTTCATGGTGTCCCAGATTTCCTGAATGTTTTGTGTTAAGAATTTGTTAGATTTGTTTAGTTCTTTAATCTGTGAGTTTATTTCCTCTATAGTATCTTCAGAGTCCGAGATTCTTTCTTCCATCTCTTGTATTCGGTTGGAAATACTTGTCTCTGAAGTTTCTGTTCGTTTACTCAGAGTTTCCATTTCCAGTCGTCCCTCAGATTGTGTTTTCTTCAATACCTCCATTTCATTTATCAGGTCTTGTACTGTTTCCCTTACCTGTTTGATTGCTTTTTCTTGTTTTTCTTGTTTTTCTTGGGTATCTTTGAGAGATTTATTTATTTCGTCTACCTTTTTGTTTGTCATCTCCATTTCTTTATGGCAGTTTTTTACCTCCTGTTTAAGGTCCTCTATTATTTTCATAACGTACTGTTTAATGTCTATATCTTCTGGGGTAGGGTGTTCAATTCTTGTTGTTTCGGGATGTCTGGCTTGTGGTGATGTCATGTTGCCTTTCATGTTGTTGGAGGAGCTCCTGCATTGGCGCCTGCCCATCTCTTCCTTCAAAAGGAGCGCGGAGGTGTTTGGTGTCCCCAAAGAATGATGGATCCTCCTGCAGACTGTCAGGTCCCCTTGCAGGCCAAGCAGCTCTCAGACAAAGGCCTACCTTGCTCTGGGCAGTCAAATGAAGGAGGGGACCTCCCACCGGCCTGGGTGCACTCAATTCCAGGTCCCCAGAGCCCAAACAGGCTGAGCTGTGGGATTTTGTGGCCCCAAAGACGGGAGGATGAGGCAGGGGGAGGGGGGGAGGATTCTGGGTGCAAGCTGGGAAGGGACAGGGAGAGAGAGGCGGTATCCGGGGAGAATAACCCCTGCAGGAAGAGCAGGAAGTGTGCTGGTGGCAGGGGGAGTTGTGGAGAGTCGGTGGTCCCTCTCAGGGCAGCTGCCGCGGTTCAGGCACTCACTCCTCACTCACCCCAAAGAATGATGGATCCTCCTGCAGACTGTGAGGTCCCCTTGCAGGCCAAGCAGCTCTCAGACAAAGGCCTACCTTGCCCCAGGCAGTCAAATGAAGGAGGGGACCTCCCACCGGCCTGGGTGCACTCAATTCCGGGTCCCCAGAGCCCAAACAGGCTGAGCTGTGGGATTTTGTGGCCCCAAAGATGGGAGGATGAGGAAGGGGGAGGGGGGAGGGTTCTGGGTGCAAGCTGGGAAGGGACAGGGAGAGAGAGGCGGTATCCGGGGAGAATAACCCCTGCAGGAAGAGCAGGAAGTGTGCTGGTGGCAGGGGGAGTTGTGGAGAGTCGGGGGTCCCTCTCCGGGCAGCTGCCGCGGTTCGGGCACTCACTCCTCACTCACCCCAAAGAACGATGGATCCTCCTGCAGACTGTCAGGTCCCCTTGCAGGCCAAGCAGCTCTCAGACAAAGGCCTACCTTGCTCCGGGCAGTCAAATGAAGGAGGGGACCTCCCACCGGCCTGGGTGCACTCAATTCCAGGTCCCCAGAGCCCAAACAGGCTGAGCTGTGGGATTTTGTGGCCCCAAAGACGGGAGGATGAGGCAGGGGGAGGGGGGGAGGATTCTGGGTGCAAGCTGGGAAGGGACAGGAAGAGAGAGGCAGTATCCGGGGAGAATAACCCCTGCAGGAAGAGCAGGAAGTGTGCTGGTGGCAGGGGGAGTTGTGGAGAGTCGGTGGTCCCTCTCAGGGCAGCTGCCCTGGTTCGGGCACTCACTCCTCACTCACCCCAAAGAATGATGGATCCTTCTGCAGACTGTGAGGTCCCCTTGCAGGCCAAGCAGCTCTCAGACAAAGGCCTACCTTGCCCCAGGCAGTCAAATGAAGGAGGGGACCTCCCACCGGCCTGGGTGCACTCAATTCCGGGTCCCCAGAGCCCAAACAGGCTGAGCTGTGGGATTTTGTGGCCCCAAAGACGGGAGGATGAGGAAGGCTAGACTGTATTCTTGAATGGAGTACTTTGAAGCTTTTTTTTGTTGTTTTTAAAGATATTTATAACATTCTTCTTTATTGCTTTGTAAATAATACCATTCAAAATTTCCACCTTCTCCTCTCCTTCCATTTCCCTGCCACTCCCCCTGCTCACCCTCCCCACTCCCCCTCAAATCCTAAGAGAAGGCAGGGTAGCCTGCCCTGCGGGAAGTTCAAGGCCCTCCGGCCTCCATCCAGGACTAGGAAGGTGTGCATCCAACAGACTAGGATCTCAAAAAGCCAGTACATGCAGTAGAATCAAATCCCAGTGCCATTATCATTGGCTTCTCAGTCAGCCCCCATTGCCAGCCAAATTCAGAAAGTCTGGTTTGATCACAGGCTCATTTAGTTCCATTCCAGCTGGCCTTGGTGAGCTCCCATTAGATCAGTCCCACCATGTCTCCATGGTTGGCCGAAGCCCTGGAGGCCCTGACTTCCTTGTAACAAGCATTGGAAACCACTACAGATGAGTTGGGAACCATACTGAAAATGCTGTGGTGACACGTGCTTTCAGTGGAAATCAGACTGGCACATTAGAAGAATGTGAGTTTTCTAGTGTAAATTGATTTCAGTTTTTATTTATGATTATTAAGATTATTATTATCAAAGGGCCATAAAGGAACTGAAAAATAGTTAATCTGGGCACATTCTGATCAACTTAAGCAACATATTCATGTAACTCAATCAAGAAACGTTACATCAGTAGCTAATACTGATTAAAAGGCCCAAAAGTTCTTCTTCCAGTACAAGCCCCTCTCCTTCATTCCCAGAATCAAGCAACAGTACTATAATTTCCTAAACACCAAGATTTGAAAAGTTTGAGCATATCTGAATTATTGCTTCTTCCTTACTCTGTTGTTGATTCAGTTTCTATACCATGCAGATCAAGCTCTTTTATTACCTCCCACATTGAACCTTTGCCTTTATTCTCACTGCCTCATCTCTAAACCTGGGCACCATTGCTTTCAGCCAAGCTGATACCACAGTAAGTCACATGCACTTTTTTTTATCCCTTACCTTCCCATACCTCCACCTTGACCTTCTCAATGGCTTACTGGCCAAGGCCTCTACAATGGAGCCTTTCCCTTGCTCATATATATCATCACTGAATTATATAATCAAGAAATGGAGTTTGCTATGCCTCTTTTTATATGATAGCTACCGTGCTATTCCGCTGTTCCTAAGATTTTCTTAATTAGGAAAGACTTTACGATGGAGTACAAAAGAGGCTTAAGGATAGGTAAATTATGAAAGGGACTTCCCTTTATATAATTCTAAGAATTTTGCAATAGTGGAGAAGATTACTTGTTATTACAACTGTAGTAGTTTAAGTAGGGATGGCCCCCATAGACTCATGTGTTTGAATGCTTGGTCCATAGGACATGGTACTATTAGGAGGTGTATCCTTGTTGGAGTAGGTGTGCCTTTGTTGAAAGAAGTCACTAGGGGGTGAACTTTGAGGTCTCAGCAGCTCAAGTCAGTTCTCTGACTCCTGCCTATAGATCAAGTTGTAGAACTCTCAGCTCCTTCTCCAGCACCATGTCTTCCTGATGCCATGCTTCCTGCCATGATGATAATGGACTTAACCGCTAAAACTATAAACCAGCCCAAATTACATGTTTTTATGAGTTGCCACAGTCATGATGTCTCTTCACAGCAATAGAAATCCTAAGACAGAAGTTGGTACCAGAGACTGACTATGTTTTTGTTTGAGGAATATGGGCTTTGGAACTTTGGATTAAAAAAGCAGATGAACACTTTAAGCAGAATTTAATGGGCCACAATAGTAGGAATGTGGAAGAAAGTGGTACTGAAGGTGATTTGAACTCTAGGTATCTGACTCAAGAGGTTTCAGAGAAGAATAATGTTAGTATGTGGCCTAAAGACTATTCTTGTGATATTTGGGTGAAGAATGTGGCTGCTTTCTTGTCCTTGCCCAAAAAGTCTGCCTCAGGCTAAATTGAAGAGTTTTAGATCAGCTGCATTGGCAGAAGAAATTTCAAATAGCATAGTATTGATTTGTTGTGTGGTTATTAGTGTTCAGTCTTACGAAGATCTATAATAAAAAGGAGCCAGCTGATCATGGAAAAATACAAAATGTGCAAGTTAAAGAGAAAAGGAGCACTAGGAAGTGGAATGAAGTTAAATCTTGTATTCAAGGAAATAAACAGAAAAGCCTGATGTTAGATGAAGTAAAGGTAGTAGGGGACCTTAGGGCAAGACCCCACACAGCTAATCTTCAAGCTTGTGAAAAATAATTGAAGAAAAGTTTAGGTATAGGCAAGGTGGTGCCCACTTTTAATTCCAGTACTCAGACAGCAAAGGCTGGAAGATCTCTGAGTTCAAAGCCAGCCTGGTCCACAAAGCAAGTTTCAAGACAACCATGATTGGGCAGTGAAGGAAACCATTAAACATAGAAAACCGGTGAAGATGTAATTGAATTAGGGTACCATGGTCCAGCCCCAGCAAGCAACAGAACTTGGCAGCTTTGGCCATGTGGTTCTGGCTTTAGAGTCAAGGATAGATAAAAGGGTTATGGAATCTCCTTCCCCTACTAAAGAAAGCCACTGAGGCCAGGTATATGTGAGGGGTGTACCTACATGGAGGCCTAGAGAGGCCATTATGAATTTGTGAAGGTGAAACTTGGATTGCCTTGGAGAACACAAGATGATGGAGATGCCAGAGTCATGGGACACCGAGAAGAGCTGCTAACATGGAGTAGAACCAGCCAAAGGGAAAGAAGTGTGGTATAGTCAAGAAAAATGAAAGGAATTGAAGATCTGAAGAGCACTTTGACATCAGACATATTGATACAGAATTTGGAGTTTGCCAGTTTGGTTTTCCTTACTATGCTCCCTTTCCACCCTTTTGGAGCACTGATGCTATTATATGTTGGAAATATGTGATCTGCTTTTTCATTTGATTTTGCAGAAGATTACACTTAAGAGATTGCATGAATCCCAAAAGAGACTTTGAGCTTTGTACTTTTAAACAGGATTGAGACTATTATAGATATAGGAACTTTTAAAGTTGGACTGAATGCATTTCTGCATTATGTTATGGATACATGCCTATGGGGGCCAGAGAGTGGAATGTGATGATTTTAATAAACTCATGTGTTTGAATGCTTGGTCCATAGGGCATGTCACTAGTAAAAGGTATAGCTTTGTTGGAGTAGGTGTGGCTTTGTTGGAGGAATTTTATCACTGGGAACAGGTTTTGAAGTTTCGGATGCTCAAGCCTGGCGCAGTGTCTCTCTCTTCCTGATATCTGCAGATCCAGATGTAGAACTCTCAGCTTTCTTCAGCACCATGTCTGCCTACATGCTACCATGCTTCCTGTCATGACGATAATGGACTAAACCTCTAAAACTGCAAGCCACCCCCAATTAAATGTTTTCCTTTATAAGAGTTGCTGTGGCCATGGTGTCTCTTCACAGGAATAGAAACCCTAAGACAACAGTCATATATTAAATTTGAGTCTTGAGTTTTTACTTAGCTTGAGGAAGCATATGGTAGAAACTGCTCTGAATGCTGTAGGCAAAACAGACAAAAAAAAATCCCTATCTGGTGAAGCATCCAAATGAAGAGCTATTTCTAAAAAATCTGTCAGGATTTTGTATGACTTATAAGCAAAGATCTCTAACTGCTAGTGACAAATAACTCAATTAGGAGGGAGAGGGGGTAGTTCTAAACAAACTCTATGTACAGGAAACCTATTTTACTGTGTATGGAAGAAAAATATTTGAAAGCAGTATCCTATAGTTTTATTTCTTTTGTGTGTGTGTGTTTTGTTTTTTGTTTAAATATGTTTATGTTTTTATGTTAGGGTTTTATTTGAAGTTTTTTTATCTTACAAAATAACACGTTTTCTTATAGCATTTCATACATACTTAGTTTGAGGTAATTTCCTCAACCACAAGTCTCTCCCACTCCCTTTTTCCCAGGAAACCTTTCTACCCCTAATATTCTCCCTTCCACTTCCAGATCTAATAAATTCTATCTTATCTTCCCCAACATCTTTCTTTAAAACCTCTTTCTCCCATCTTAACTAGCTTTTTTTCTAGTTTTGTAGCCTCTACTTACACTCCAACCTCAATACACACATTTACCAGTTAGAAGCCAGGATGGACATGCAGAAGAGAACATGCAGGATTTGTCTTTCAGAGTCTGGGTCACCTTTATTTACAACTGAATTGAACTCCATTGTATATATATATATATATATATATATATATATATATATATATATATATATATATACCATGTTTAATTATACATTTACCAGTTGATAGACATCTAATCTTACTATTTTCAAGCAATTATGAATAAACAGCTATGAACATGTGTTGTGTGATGCTATTTCTGGGGAGATATTAACAAATATCTACTCACCCCAGATAGGAAACTGTTGGGGCTGTGGACCCAGACCCTAAATTTCCTGTAAACAACTTGTTATGCTTGCAGCTGCTCTGAGCAAAACAACTTGTTTTCCTGTGTTTGCAGCTGCTCTGAGCTGGAGACCCTCGGGAGTTCCTAATGGCAGGGGAATGGTCTCTGGTGGGTTTGACTGGGGTGTGGCAATCAGTTAGGAACCCCTATATAAGCTGTGCTGAAACACTATGTTACATAGTGGAGGAGTTCTTCTCTTGTCATATCTATTTAGGGTTCAAAGTGTCTATTGTGTTTCAGTGTTAACTTCTTTAAGTTTGAGACATTTTAACCATAATTAAATAACTTGTCTACTCATTTTGCCTTTACCCCAGACCCTCCTTCTATGCCATGATTCTTAGATGCAGTCTCTTTAATGTATCCCAGACTTGGAAGTTGAGGGCATGTTCATTAATTTTTGGCTTTATCTATATTTGAGTATATTATTATCTTGAATTTGTAATCTCTTCTTAACATTCATTCTTTTACATATCCTTGTCTGTCATTAGTGCTTTCTGATGCAGGTCTTTGATGTCTATTTGTTTTTATTTTTACATCCCAATCTAAGTTTCCCTTCGCTCCCCTCTTCCCAGTTCTTCCCCCGCTCCACCCCCTGCCCCACTCCTCCTCCACTGCTTCTCTTTAGATACAGGCAGGCCTCCCACATATATCAGCCAGCTACGGTATATCAAGTTGCAGTGGGACTAGGTACCTCCTCTTCTATTAAGGCCAGATACAGCAATCTGGTAGGAGAAATGTATCCCCAAAGCAGAAAATAGAGTTGGAGACATTCCCTGTTAGGAATCCCACAAGAAGACTAAACTACACAACTGTAACATATGCAAAGTGCCTAGGTCAGTCCCATGCAGGCTCCCTGGTTGTTGATTCATTCTCTGTGAGCCTAGGTTAGTTGGTTCTGTGGATTTTCCTGTGGAGTTCTTGAGCCCTCTGACTCCTACAACCCTTCTTCCTTCTCCTCAGTAGGATTCTCTGAGTGTGGCTGATTCTCTGAATGTTTGGCTGTGGGTCTCTGCATCTGTTTCCCTCATTTGCTGGGTGAAGCCCCTCTGATGACCACTGGGCTAGGCACCAATCTATGAGTATAACAATATCATTAGAAATCATTTCATTGACTTTTTTGCCAGTCACGTTTGGCTCTAACCTAGGTCTCTGGACTATCCAGCCTCTGTGACCTTGGCCTCCAGGCAGTGTCAGGGGTGGGCACCCTCTCATGGCACGGGTCTCAAGTTAGACTAGTCATTGATTGGCCACTCCCACAATTGCTGTGTTATATCACAGTATATCGTGTACGCAGGGTTGCTGTTTCAGTCCGTCCCCCGGAAGTCTTGTCTGGTTACAGGATATGACCACTTCAGGCTCCATATTACCTATTACTAGGATTCCTCTCATAGATAGGTTCACTCTCATAGATTCCTGCGAGTTTTCATTGCTCTATGTTTCTAGTTCTTTCCAGAGATGCCCCCTAGATTCCAATTGTCTCTCCCAGTACTCTCTCCATCCACCCTCTCCACACCTAATCCCTCCTGTTCCCATCCCCACCCTCCTTCCAGCTCCCTCCCCCTGTCCTCTGGTAATGTTCATTCTATTTCCCCTTCACAATGAGGTTCATGCAAGCCCTCCTTGTTACTAAGTTTCTCTGGGTCTGAGTCGTGCAGCATGGTTACCCTTTTCATTATGGCTAATATTAGTTTTTGAGTGAATACGTACCATGTTTTGTAGTTGTTTGTTTTTTTACTATTTTCTCTTTTGGTGGTCTGATACCCAGCTCCCAAATAAATACATGAGACATATTCTTATTTATGAATGCCTCTCCTTAGCTTGGCTTTTTTCTAGAGAGCTTTTCTTTTTTTTCTTTTTATTGATTTTATTGAGCTATAAATTTTTCTCTGCTCCCCTCCCTGCCGCTCAACTCCCTTTCAACCCTCTCCCAAGGTCCCCATGATCCAAATTTACTCAGAAGATCATGACTTTTACTACTTCCAATGTAGATTAGATCCATGTATGTCGCTCTTAGGGTCCTCGTTGTTATCTAGGTTCTCTGGGATTGTGATTTGTAGGCTGGTTTTCATTGCTGTATATTTAAAAACCGAGTCCATATGATTAATGTCTTTCTGGGTCTGGGTTACCATACTCAATATGATGTTTTCTAGCTCCATCCATTTGCTTGGAAATTTCAAGATGTCGTTATTTTTTTTCTGTTGTATAGTACTCCATTGGGTAAATGTACATTTTGCTTATCTATTCTTTGGTCAAGGGGCATTTAGGTTGTTTCTAGTTTCTGGCTATGACAAACAATGCTGCTATGAACATGTTGGGCACATGTCCTTGTGATACAATTGAGCATTCTTTGGATATATACCCAAAAGTGGTATTGCTGGGTCTTGAGGAAGGTGGTTTCCTAATTTTCTGAGAAATCACCATACAGATATACAAAGGGGCTATACCAGATCACACTCCCACCAGCAATGCAGGGGAGTATCCTTTATCCTATAACCTCTCCAGCATAAATTGTCATCAGTGTTTTTGATCTTGGCCATTCTTACAGGTATAAGATGGAATCTCAAAGTTGTTTTGATTTGCATTTCTCTGATGACTATGGATATTGAGCATTTCCTTAAGTGTCTTTTAGCCATTTTAGATTTCTCTATTGAGAGTTCTCTGTTTAGATCTGTACTCCATTTTTTATTAGATTATTTGTTCTTTTGATGAACAATTTCTTGAGTTCTTTGTATATTTTGGAGATCAAACCTCTATCTGATGTAGAGTTGGTGAAAGATATTTTCCCATTCTGTAAGCTGCCATTTTGTCTTTTTGATTGTGTCCTTTGCTTTACAGAAGCTTTTCAGTTTCAGGAGGTCCCATTTATTGTTTCTCTCAGTGTCTATGCTATTAGGGTTATATTTAGGAAGCAGTCTCTTGTGCCAATGTGTTCAAGTGTACTTCCCACTTTCTCTGCTATGAGGTTCAGTGTGGCTGGCTTTATGTTGAGGTCTTTGATCCATTTGGACTTGAGTTTTGTGTATGGTGATAGATATGGATCTATTTTCATTCGTCTACATGCTGATATCCAGTTATTCCAGCACCATTTGTTAAATATGTTTTCTTTCTTCCACTTGCTATTTTTGCTTCTTCATCAAAAAACAACTATTCATAGGTGTGTAGACTAATATTCTAGTCTTTGTTTGGTTTCATTGGTCCTCCTGTCTGTTTTTATGCCAATACCAGACTGTTTTCAGTACTTTAGCTCTGTAGTAGAGTTTGAAGTCAGGGATTGTGATGCCTCCAGAAGTTCTTTTATTGTACAGGATTGTTTTGGCTATCCTGGGTTTTTTTGCTTTTCCATATGAAGTCGAGTACTGTTCTCTCGAGGTCTGTGAAGAATTTTGCTGGAAATTTGATGAGCATTGCGTTGAATCTGTAGATTGCTTTTGGTAGGATTGCTATTTTTACTATGTTAATTCTATGTATCTAAGAGCATGGGAGATCCTTCCATTTTCTCTGGCACCTTCTTCAATTTCTTTCTTCAAAAATTTGATGTTCTTGTCATGCAAGTATTCCACTTCTTTGGTTAGAGTTACCCCAAGATATTTTATGCTATTTGTGGCTATTGTGAAGGGTGATGTTCCTCTGATTTCTTTCTCAGCCTATTTGTCATCTGTGTAAAGGAGGGCTACTGATTTTTTTAGTTAATCATGTATCCTGCTACATTACTGAAAGTGTTTATAAGTTGTAGAAGTTCCTTGGTAGAATTTTTGGGGTTGCTTATGTAAACTATTATATCATCAGCAAATAGTGAGAGTTTGACTTCTTTTCTTATTTGTACCCTATTGATCTCCTTTTGTTGTCTTATTGCTCTAGCTAGGACCTCAATAACTATATTGAATAGATATGGAGAGAGCAGACAACCTTGTCTTGTTCCTGATTTCATTGGGATTGCTGTGAGTTTCTCTTCCTTTAGTTTAATGTTTAGCCAGCTTTTCTTAAATTATTCCCTCACCTTTTGTCTCTGGGTTTTCACCTTTCTCCTTCTGTATATATTTTCTTTCTTATTCAGTATCTGGCTGTGTGGCTGTGACTGACCCCAGGCATCCTCCTCTCTTTCTCCTCCTCTTGCTCCTCAATTTCATCCTCCCAGATTTCTCCTATTTATTCTCTCTACCTGCCAGCCCCTCTTATCCTTTCTCCTGCCTAGCTATTGGCTATTCAGCTCTTTTTTTAGACCAATCAGGTGTTTTAGACAGGCAAGGTAACACAGATTCACAGTTACACAAATTCAATATAAAAGAATGCAACACATCTTTGCATCATTAAACAAAAGTTTCACAGCATAAACAAATGTAACACATCTTCAACCAATATTCCACAAGAATGTTTGTCTTTCTGGGTCTGGGTCACCTCACTCAGGATGGTTTTTTTCTCGTTCCATTCATTTGTCAGCAAATTCCTGATGTCATTGTTTTTAACAATTAAGTAATACTCCATTGTATAAATGGACCACATTTTCTTTATCCATTCTTCAGTTGAGGGGTATCTAGGTTGTTTCCTTTTCCTGGCTACTACAAATAGAGATGTTATGAACATAATCAAACCCAATGCTGGGAGAAGGAAGGCAGAGAGAGAGAGAGAGAGAGAGAGAGAGAGAGAGAGAGAGAGAGAGAGAGACTATGGAGCTGTGGCCAGAATCAGACATGATGAAACTTAACCAAAACTTGTCCAGTAAGCCACAACCACGCAGCCATACACAGACTAATAGAAATGGGTTAAATTAATATGTAAGAATTAGCCAATAAGGAGCTAGAGCTAATGGACCAAGCAGTAATTTATTAATACAGTTTCTGTGTGATTATTTTGGGTCTAAGTAAGCATGGTGGACAGGACAAACAAGCGGCCCCTCCTCCAACAAATGTCCTTATGGTATGGTGGAGCATCCTTTGGGTATATGCCCAGGAGTGGTATAAATGGATCTTGGGGAGGTAGATTCCTAATTTTATTGGAAAGTGCCATGTTGATTTCCAAAATGGCTGTATAAGTTTATACTGCCACCAGCAGTGAAGGAATGTTCCCCTTGCTCTGCATCCTCTCCAGCATGAGCTGTAACTTGTGTTTTATATTTTAGCCATTCTGACAAGTATAAGATGTAATCTCGGTGTCATTTTGATATGCATTTCATTATGGCTAAGGGTATTGAACATTTCTTTGTTTCTCAGCTTTTTAAGTTTCTAGTGCTGAGAATTCTTTTTGCATATATACTCAATTTTTAATTGATTATTTTGGGTTTTTGATATCTACCTTACAAAATAAGCCTTTCAGATTTATGAGGTCCTCCCATTTGTTAATTGATGATCTTAGTGACTGCACAACTGGTGTTATGTTCAGGAAGTGGTTTCCTGTAACAGTGTGTTCAGGCTATTCTCCACTTTCTCTTCTGTCGGGTTCAGTGTATCTCATTTAATGTTGAAGTCTTTCATACATTTGGACTTGAGTGTTGTGCATGAGGATAGATATGGATCTATCCAGTTAGATTAGCAGCATTTGTTGAAGATGCTTTCGTTTTTCCCTTGTATAATTTGGCTTCTGTATCAAAATTCCAGTTTCCATAGGTGAGTGGACTTATTTCTGGGTCTTCAATTTGATTCCATTGATCCACTTGTCTGTTTTTATACCAGTACCATGAGGTACTTATTACTGCTGCTCTATACTATAGCTTGAAATCGAGGATGTTGATACCTGCAGAAGTTTTTTTATTGTACAGGATATTTTCAGATATCCTGGTTTTTCCATATAAAGTTAAGTAAGTATAGTTCTTTCAAATTCTGTGAAGAATTGTGTTGGTATTTTGATGGGGATTGCATTGAATTTGTACATTGCTTTTGGTAAGATTGCCATTTTTACTACGTTAATCCTACTGATCAATGAGCCTAGGAGGCCTTTCCATCTCCTGATATCTTCAATTTTTTTCTTCAAAGACATGAAATTCTTTTTGAAAAGGCCTTTCACTCACTTGGTCAGGGTTACGTCAAGATATTTTTATATTATTTGTGGCTATTGTGAAGGTTTTTGCTTCCTTGATTTCTTTCTCATCCCATTTATCATTTGTATATAGAAGTGCAACTGTTTTTTGTTTTATTTTGTTTTTTAGTTTATTTGTATCCAGCCACTTCACTGAAAGTGTTTATCCCTTGTAGGATTTTTATGGTCACTTACGTATATTATCATATCATCTGCAAATAGTGATAATTTGACTTCTTATTTTCAAATTTGTATGCCTTTAATTTCCATTGGTTTTCTTATTTCTATAACTAAAAATTATGTACTATATTAAATTAATATGGAGAGAGTGGACAGTCAGGTATTGCCCCTAATTTTAGTGAAATTACTTTAAGTTTCTTTCTATTTAATTTCATATGGCTATAGGCTTGTTGTATATTACCTTTATTACATTTAGGTATGTCCCTTGTATCTCTCCAAGAGTTTTATCATGAAGGGTGTTGGGTTTTGTCAAAGACTTTTTTTTTCAGCATCTAATGAGATGATCGTGTTTTTTTTTCTTTCAGTTTGTTTATGTGATGGATTACACTGATAGTTTTTTGTATGTTGAACTATCCTTGCATCTCTGGGATTAAGCCTACTTGATCATCGTGAATGATTTTTTTGATGTGCTCTTTAATTTGGTTTGTGGGTATTTTATTGATTTTTATACCAATGATCATGAGGAAAATTGGTCTGTAATTCTCTTTCTTTGTTGAGTCAGTGTGGTTTTGGTATCAGGGTAACTGTGGCCTCATAAAATGAATTTGACAATCTTCCTTCTGTTTTTCTTTTGTGAAAAGGTTTGAGAAGTGTTGGTATTAGCTTTTCTTTGAAAGTCTGGTAGAATTTTGAACTAAAGCCATCTGGCCCTGAATTTTTATTTGTTGAGAGACTTTTAATGACTGCTTCTATTTCCTTAGGAGTTATAGGTCTTTTTAAATTGTTTATCTTTTGTTCATTTAACTTTGGTAAGTAGTATCTATTGAGAAAATTGTCCATTTCTTTTAGATTTTTCAGTTGAAGAGTACAAGTTTTAGAAGTCTGACATAATGATTCTTTGGATTGCCTAGGTGTCTGTTGTTAGATTCTCCTGTTCATTTCTGAGTTTATTAATTTGGATATTCTATTTTATTTAGTTTGGATACAGGTTTGTCTATCTTGTTGATTTTCTCTTAGAACAAACTCTTTGTTTCATTTATTTTTTTAATGTGTTCCTTTTGTTTCTATTTTACTGATTTCAGCCCTGAGTTTGATTATTTTCTACCTTCTATTCCTCTTGGGTGTGTTTGTATCTTTTAGTTCTAGAGTTTTCAGGTTTGCTGTTAAGCCACTAATATGAGATCTCTCTACATTTTTTTATTAAGGAACTTTGTGCTATGGACTTTCCTCTTAGTAATGCTTTCATTGTGTCCCATAGTTTGGGTATGTTGTATGTTCATTTTCATTTAATTCTAGGAAGTCTTTAATTTCTTTATTTATTTCTTCCTTGACCCAGTAGTGATTTAGTAGAGAGTTGTTCAGTTTTTGTAGGCTTTCTGTGTTGTTGAAATCTAACTTTAATCCATGGTGGTCAAATAAGGTACAGGGATTTATTTCAATTTTCTTGAATCTGTTGAGACTTGTATATGGTCAGTTTTGGAGAATGTTTTATGAGGTACTGAAAAGGTATATTCTGTTGTATTTGAGTGAAATGTTTTGTGGATATTGTTAGATTAATTTGAATCATAAAACCTGTTAGTTCCACTATTTTTTCTTTTCAGTTTTTGTCTCTATGACCTGTCCATGGGTGAGAGTGGGGTATTGAAGCTTCCCACAATTAATATGTGAGGTTCAACGTGTGATTTACACTATAGCAATATTTCTTTTATTTTTCTGTTTTTATTTATTTATTATAAAACCATCTTTTCTCATTTTACATACCAATCCAAGTTCCCACTCCCTCCCCTCCTCATGCTCCCTCCACCTCCCCCCACCACACCCCTAATCCACTCCTCAGAGAAGGTAAGGCTTCCCATGGGAAGTCACCAAAGTCTAGTGTTGTGGGATTCCCCTCTGTATGCTGTGAATATGTTTTATTACCATCAGTTATAAATAGCATATTAAACAATGGTAATAAAACATATTCATAGTATACAGAGGGAAATAACACATCACTCAGATATTGCTTTGAGGCAGGAACAAGGCACTCCCCACTATATCTAGACTGAGCAAGGTATCCCTCAAAAGGAAATGGGTTCCAAAAAGCCAGTACAAGCAGACCCTACTAAATTGTGGTCTCACTGCCAGTGGCTCCACAGTCTGCCCCAGCCGTACAAGTGTCACCCACATTCAGAGGGCCTAGTTTGGTGCTATGATGGCTCCCTCACTTTCAGGTGAGAGATAGTGGGCTCCCATTAATTCCAGTAAGCTGTTACAGTGATTCCATCAATTGCTGGATGGGGGTTCTATGGTGACATTTAAGATAGTCATCAATCTGACTATAAGGCAAGGCCAGTTCAGGTAACCTCTCCACTATTGCTTAGGGTCTTAGCTGAGGTCATCCTTGTGGATTCCTGGGAATTTCAAGTTTCTTGCTAGCCCCATAATGGCACCCTCAATCAAGATATCTCTGCCCTTGCTAGCCCTCTCTGTCCTTCCCCCATCTCGACCATCCCATTCCCTCATTTTTCCTCCCCTCTTCATCTCCTCTGCTCCTTCCTTTCCAACATCCCTTCTTCCCCCACCCCCACACTCCTAATTTTCTAAGGAGATCTTGTCTATTTCCCCTTCACAGGGATATTTATATATGTTACTCTTACATCTATATATGTTACTTATATCTATATATGTAACTCTGTGTTACCTAGCTACTCTGGGGTCATGGACTATAGGCTCAATATCATTTGCTTTACATCTAATATCCACTTATTAGTGAGTACATACCATGTTCGTCTTTCTGGGTATGGGTTACCTCACTCAGAATGTTTTTCTTTCCAGTTCCATCTATTTGCATGCAAGTTTCAAGATGTCATTGTTTTTTACCCCTGAGTAATACTCCATTGGGTAAATGTATCACATTTTCTTTATCCATTCTTTGGTTGAGGGGCATCTAGGTTGTTTCCAGGTTCTGGCTATATATTATGAATAATGTTGCTATGAACACAGTTGAGCTAATGTGCTTATAGTATGATTGAACATCCTTTGGGTATATATATATATATATATACACACATATATATATGTGTGTGTGTACATATATATATATATATACATATATATATATATATATATCCGAGTGGTATTGCTGGATCCTAAGGTAGGCTGATTCCCAATTTCCTGAGAAACAACCATACTGATTTCCAAAATGGTTGTTCAAGTTTTCACTGCCACTAGTAGTGAAGGAGTTTTCCCCTTACTCTGTATCCTCTCCAGCATAAGCTATCATTGGTGTTTTTGAACTTAGCCATTCTGACTGGTGTAAGATGGTATCTCAGAGTCATTTTGATTTGCATTTCTGTAAAGGCAAAGGATGATGAACATTTCCTCAAGTGTCTTTCAGCAATTTGGAATTCTTCTGTTGAGAATTCTCTGTTTAGCTTTGTACCCTATTTTTAATTGGATTATATGGTATTTTGATGTCTAGTTTCTTGAGTTCTTTATATATTTTAGAGATCAGCTCTGCCTGATGTGGGGTTGGTGAAGATCTTTTCCTATTCAGTTGACTGCTGTTTTGTCTTATTGACCATGTTTTTTGCTTTACAGAAGTTTCTCAGTTTCAGGAGGTACAGTTTATTTATTGTTGCTCTCAGTATCTGTGCTACTGGGGTTATATTTAGGAAGTAGTCTCATATGCCCATGTGTTCAAGGCTACTTCCCACTTTCTTTTCTATGAGGTTCAGTGTGGCTGACTTTATGTAAAGGTCTTTGATCCATTTAGACTTGAGTGTTATGCATGGGAATAGATATGGATCTATTTGCATTCTTCTTTATGCTGATACCCAGTTATACCAGCATCATTTGTTGAAGATGCTCCTATTTTCCATTGTATAATTTTAGCGTCTTGGTCTAAAATCAGGTGTGCAAAGGTATGTGGATTAATATCAGAGTCTTCAGTACAATTCCATTGGTTGACCTGTCTGTTTTTCTGTCATTACCAAGCTGTTTTCATTATTGTAGATCTATAATAGAGCTTGATGTCAGAGACGGTGATACCTCAGGAATTTCCTTTATTGTACAGGATTGTTTTAGTTATCCTGGATTTGTTTGTTTGTTTGCTTGCTTGCTTGTTTGTTTTTCCATGTGAGGTTGAATATTGAGTCTGTGAAAAATTGTGTTGGTATTTTGATGGGAATTGCATTGAATCTGTAGATTGCTTTTGGTAGTGCTGTCATTTTTATTATATTGATCCTACCTATCCAAGAGCATGGGAGATCTTTTCATTTTCTGATAATGTCTTTTATTTCTTATATAGTATCTTCAATGCTACTATTATGCCTGTGTGATGGAGGAGGGTCATCTGTCTATGTGTTACTTTCATTGGTTAATAAAGAAACTGCCTTGGCCCTTTGATAGGATAGAAAATTAGGTAGGCAGAGTAGACAGAACAGAATTCTGGGAGAAAGAAAGCCGAGTCAGTCAGTCGCCATGATTCTCCGACCTGAGACTGTCACAGGTTAGGATCTTTCCTGGTAAGCCACCACCTTATGGTGCTACACAGATTACTAAATATGGGTTAAAGCAAGATATGAGAATTAGCCAATAAGAGGCTGAAACTAATGGGCCAGGCGGTGTTTAAATAAATACAGTTTCTGTGCAATTATTTCAGGTGTAAAGCTAGCCGGGTGGCGGAAAGCAGCCCGTAGCTCCTTCTACACCTGTGGGCATACCTTGCCTCACAAGTTCTTATTGTAATATTCAGGGTTTCTAATCTCTCCATAATGGCCTTCCTTCCACAATGTGTATATTAGCTATCTCAATGTTTTAAAACATTATGTCACACCCAATAAATATATACAATTATTTGCCAATTAAAATGAATGAATTTTACATTCAATAGCGTTTGCAAGATTAGGGAGTTGCCAAGCATAAAACATTGTCTTTTTTTAAATGAAAAAAAAGCTTGTAACTAAGTGAAGAGAAATAAGGTGTTCAAGGACTTGAAGACAGCATCAGAAAGAGATCGATTCACTTTGAAAACTGAGAAAAAAAGACAGGGTGATATAGATTTTAACCCAGTTCCTAGAAAAACTCTGTAATGTCTTTGGAGATACAGACAAGAATGTTCTAAAATGTATTTGGAAAGCCAGGTGAACTAGAGCAGCTGACAGACTTTTGGAAAAGAACAAAATAAAAAGAATCACTTTATAGTCTCAATATTTATCACATCATTATTACAATTATCATCAGTGTGGTATCAGCAGATAAACAAACACATGACTCAATAGAACACAGACCCAGGCACAGTCACCCACAAGTACAGACAACTAAATTTTTACAAAGGTTTAAAAGCAGTATCAATTGATAAAGGACTTTTTTAACAGATGGTGCTAGAATAACTGCACATCCACTAGCACAAATACAAATCTTGTCCTATGGGGGAAAATTAACTCAAAATGTATTATAGATTTAAATACAAAACAAAAAACTATGAAACATTAAAAGTCACAAGATAAAATCTTTCGAACACAGGACTCCATAGAATTCTGTTTCTTTTTGGCATTTATTTGTATGCATATATGCTTGAAGCACCATCATAGGTGGTGGGAGATCAGAGAAAAACTTGCAGAAGTTCCCTTTCTCCTTCCACCATCTTGTTTCTAGAGGTCAGATTCAGGTTTGACAAGAAGCATCCTTGCCCACTGAGCTGTCTTACTGGCCCTAACTTTAGAAGAATTCTTACATTTAACAAACAAAACATGTAACTGAAGGGCCATGAGACTGGAGACACTCCAGCACTTTAAATTCCTACGTGAACAAAAAAAAAAAAAACCTAATATAAGCAGTCAATTGAAATCAGAAACTGTAGCAATCAGAAGCTGGCTATAGGGGCCATATTGCTGTAATCCCAGAATTTAGACTCTGTAGCAGAAAGACTGTGAGTTCCTGACCAGCCTTAATGAGACCCTATTTCAAAAAAGAAGGGCAAGAGGAGGAGGGGGGGGAAGGAGGGAGAGAGGAAAGGAGAGAAGAAGGAAGGGTAGAAATCAGAGCTAACAATTAACCTCTAGGTAATGTTAAGTCTAGAGCATAACCCTTGCCCCTGGCATCCATCCAGCCCCCCTGACCTGGGAGTATATTGGTCTAGACTCCAAATCCCAGCATGCTAGGTCAGAACCACTCCTACAGGGTATTTAAGTGGGCTCCCAGAGGAGAAACACATGGTTCCGGGTTTGCATGTGCTCCACACTTTCCTGTCTCCCCACCATGTGCTCAGCCACCCGAGAGTGCCATACTTAATAAAACGATGAGCATTTTAATTTGGTTTGATTTGACCTAATTGGATTTCCTTACACTGGCAGACCTGCCCCTTCTTAGGATTTTTTCTTAACATATGGAGGTTCCCCACTGAGAGGTCTCAGTTTTTCCTGTGGGGCCCAGGCCCCAGGGCCTGGGGTCAAGGGCCATGCTGGAAAACAGGCCTTTTTGCATGCACGCTCTGCCAGGCAAGTTCAGCTTCACTTGGTGAGTTTCCCCTTTAAACTTGATGCAGGTAGGGTTTGGGGGTGACCCATTTGCTTTTTCAGTCTTTTGTTGGAGTCATGGCCATGACTAAAGCCTCTCTCTCTCTCTCTCTCTCTCTCTCTCTCTCTCTCTCTCTCTCTCTCTCTCTCACACACACACACACACACACACACACACACACACACACACACACACACGCAGAGGCCGTGTTTCCTACTGAGATGAGATCTGGGTGACAAAAGATGTTCCCAGACAATTTCCCATGTACCCCATACATAACAACTGACTCGGTGCCACCTTTCATATGGACACACTGCAACGGGCTAGTCTCAGAGGCATGCATTTAAGTGGGTTTCTTGCAATTCCTAGCGGATTTCAAATGCCCTTAAGTGGGCACTTAAAACCCTTTTTAAATTGCAAAGGCAAATTACGCTCCAAAAGCCATGTTTTTTTTTTTTAAGTATGGCGCTCATGTCCGCCCCCCAGCCACTTCCACTGTTTTTTCTTGTTAGTTGGTGACCCCACTTTGTCTTGACCCTATTTCCATTTCTCTGTGTGTTCATTCGCTGGCAGTTCTTTGTCCCGCCTCCACTTCTATCTCTATGTTCATTCGCCATCAGCTCTTTGCACTGTACACACTTCTGCCCCTCTGTAACCACTGCTGTGTGCCCCCCAAAAACAATGGATTTCACATTAGTGCCTTGTCCTGCCCCCACTTCCATTCCAAAGTGGCCAATTCCAACACTGCCGCTGTACACCTAACAACAGAGAAAGGGCATGGCCAGTTAGCAGAGTGGCACTTGCCCATCAGTTACAGAGACACCGCACGGCTGGTTCCTAGAGTGGCACTTGAGCTGTTACCCTGGTCTCTGCCATCCATACTCAGACTGCTCCTGCCCTGCTCTTCCCTGCTGACAATAAATCCGCTTTTTTCCCCATCCTTCCACTCTAAAACTCTTACAAAAATGTTTTGTCTTTATGTTTCTTTTCTCTCTTGCAACGCCTAGTCAGCTGACACAGTTTCCCTAAGGCTGTCCTATCTGTTTCTCTTAGCATAATGTGCTCATTGTGTTTAAGTGTGTAACTGTGTTTTCGTGATGTGAATTTGAGTTTTGTGTTTATGTGTGCTTCCAGATTACAACAGCTTTAAAATTTTAGCTTATTTGCCCAGTTTAAAGTACCAGGTAATAATACTTGGTTCTCAAGTGCCTTTATAGTTCTGAGATCATGTCATTTTAACAAGAGCTTCTAACAAAGACAGCCAGCTTCTTCAGTACCATGTGTCTTCCAAGAAGACAAAAGACCTGCCATCTCCAGGCTTGCTCTGGTTTGCAAAGCCACCAACACAGAAGCCAAAGAGGCCTTTTACCCAGGGAATTGATCTGCTTTTCTTGCCAAGACAGGTAAAGTAAATTCTTCCCGCTCACAGGAAAAATCTGTGGGCCTCTCACACTCAACAGCTAATGGCAAATACTGCTTCTAAGCCTGATGTTCTCCATGGACAAGGAGAGGACTTGAGATTGCCTACTGGCCAAAAGCTGTCTCAATTTTTGCTCATCTATCCCTCCCAGATCTGTCTAAAGGCATTTGACAACTCAAGGTACTGTTCTTTAACAGGCTTCATAGTTCAGGATTAACAGGTTTTCTATCCTACATCAAAAATCAGGTCTGGTAAAATCCAAGGCTTTTACCTTTTAACCCCAGCCGGTTTTAAGCATATTTTACAGGTTACTCCTGTTGCCTAGTCAAGACCAACCTACAAAATGCTCCCAGGACAACACCAAAAGCACCTGTACCAGTTCCTGGGACTTCATTGGTACCAGCTCTTCTGGATCACAGACACCTGCCAACTAAAATCTGGTTTCATCTGCTATTGTATCTCATCCCATGGCTAGCCCCATTTCATAGGTCCAATAATAACAATACTTTTCTCCTAGACACCTGCCTTCTTACTTCCCTTAAGAAACAAATGCCTGGCATTTCCGGAATGACAGTGATCAGGATGCCTTTCCAGCTACACCACCCGCTGAACATGGACCCACCAACACCCAGCTCTCCCCTCCCCATGTCACCCTATGCCTGCAGGAAGTAGCCAGACGAGTCTATGCCCCCTTTTTTCAAAGAAAGCCTATCACTTCAACTTCCTGTCACCCCTATATCCAAAGAGTCTGGAATGTTAAGGCTGGAGTATAACCCCAACCCCTGGCAACCAGCCCAGCCCCCCCTGGCCTGAGAGTATATTAGTCTGGACTCCAAATCCCAGCATTCCAGGTCCTGACAGAGTATTTAAGTGGGCTCCCAGAGGAGAAACACATGGTTCTGGGTTTGCATGTGCTCCCCACTTTCCTGTCTCCCCACCATGCGCTCAGCCACCCGAGAGCGCCATACTTAATAAAATGATGGGCATTTTAATTTGGTTTGGTTTGACCTAATTGGATTTTCTTGCGCTGGTGGAGCTGCCCCTTCTTAGGATTTTTTCTTAACGGGTAATATGCCACCTGAGAGAAAATATTCACAAGCCACCTAGCAGAGAGCTTCCCACCAGTGTGAAAACCAATTTATAAAGAAAAAGAGGTTTATTTCTGTGCACCATTTTGGGATTTTCAGTGGTTGAAAGGCTCAACTGGAGTTTGTTGTGAGGCAGTACATCACAGCAGGGAGCACTTAGTAGAAGAATATCTCATAGTGTTGATGCAAAGAAAGAGTGACTAAGAGACCCATGGGCCTACAGTCTCTGTCATGAGCCAGGCCTAGAAGGATCGCCTACTGGCCCCACCTCTTAAAGTTTCTATAACCTTCCTAAAGCATCACAGACTGGAGAACAAGACTTTAACACATCTGTCTGTGGAGGACATTCTAGGTCTAAACTATAGAATCACATAACCACCAAAGACCTAAGATCTAGAACATGTTTTTGAAATCTCAAAAATTAATAATGGGAACAGGGAGATGACTCAGTGGGTAGCAGCACTTGACACACAAGAATAATGGCCTAAATACAGATCTCTGGATCCCATGTAAAAGTTGGACACCATAGTACATGTTTGTGAACCCAGTACTCCTACAGCGAGTGGGAGGTAAAGACATGAGAATCCCTTAAACCTTGGAAGCCATTGAATCTACAATAGGAAGCATGGGAGAATCAAGAGGGATCATACCTCAACAAGCTAGAAAAAGAGGACCAATTCCCAAAAGCTGTCCTCTGACCTCCACAGACTATGGCACAGAACATGTAACATTGTATGTACACATACAAAGAAATAAATGAATACATTTCTTAAATCAGCAATAAATAACATGATCAAACTCTTCACCAAGAACACAAAGATAGCTAATAAATAGCCTCTCTTCTCATTAATGTTTAACTAAACTCATCACTTCCCTGACACCATCCTCATTGCCTCCCACCTTCTTTTTTCCTCCCCCAGCCCTGTCTTCCTATGCACAGTAGCCTAGCAAGGTACTCCCAACCCTTGTGTAAAGTCAGGCAATCTGATTTGGTCCTCACAGTTTATTCCCATCTACTCCATGCTGTGAACCTCATCTTAGTATCCAGGGGAAGTCAATCCTGGACACTTAAATTGTCCCAAGTCAAGTAAAAGCTGAGAAGTGGGGCAAGGTGGTAAAGAAAAGAGGGGCTTTCAGGCCTACAAAGAGAGCTGAACACAGCTGTGTACAGCAGGGTTCCTTCTGCTGCTGCCCTCATCAAGCTATAGAGGCCACCAGCTTCTTTCTATGCTCTTGTTCTCAGATCAGCAAGAAATGGACTAATCTGGGGTTTTCTATTCCTTAAGCAGCAAAAAGCTTTCAAATCAGTGTTAAATGTGCTGCCTAATGGCCAGCAAGCTAACCTCTAGCTATCTCACTATGGAATTTGCTGAAAGTCAGGGAGTATGACTGATTAAGTGCAGAACAGATTAGCACCTTCAGAGAAGGGGAAGTTAGTGTGGGGTGGTGGTAGTGCATGTGTGTGTGTTAAACTCTGTGTATGTATGTGTTAAGGGGTTTGTGTTGTGGGGTGTTTCTATATGTGGTAGAAGGTGTGTATGAGAAAGAGAGAAAAAGAGACAGAGGGGGTTGTGTATATATGTGTGTTAAGGAGGATGGAGATAGGGGTGCGGTGTGTGTTAAACTCTGTGTGTGTGTGTGTATTATAGGGTTTTGTTGTGAAATATATGTGCTGTGAGATGTGTGTGTGTTCGATGTGGGGTTGTATGTGCATGAGGGTTGGGAAGAGGAGTGGTGTGTGTGTGTGTGTGTGTGTGTATCTGTATGTTATGGAGTGTTTGTTGTGTGTGTGTTGTGTGGTATATGTATATGTGATGTGAAGTGTGTGTGAGATGTGGTGTGGTGTGCATGTGTATGTTTGCAGGGGTTGTAGGATAGAGATTTGGGATAGGATGCATGTGTTTGTATGTGTATTAGACTCTGTATGTCTTGTGATGTTCATTTTGCAAGGTGTTAAATGTGTGTGTGTGTGTGTGTGTGTGTGTGTGTGTGTGTGTGTGTGTGTGTGGAGTGCATATCTATGTGGTGTGAGGTATGTGTGCATTATGTGTGATGGAGTAGGGTGGGATGGAGCGGATGTGTGTATGCATATGTTGGTGGAGGTATGCAAGGTATGTAGTGTGTGTGTGTGTGTGTGTGTGTGTGTGTGTGTGTGTGCTTTCCACAGGAACAGATGTACCCAGAATAAAAACAGTGGAGGGTGGAGGCCTTCAGGATTCTTTGAAACTCCCAGGTGGAACCTAGGTCCTACACACATCCTGCATGGACTTTTCCTGCCCAGCTGGGATATCCTGTGTTTGTCAAAAGGACTACACAGGGAAGCCATAACCATTGTCCTTCCTGAAATCTGACAGTGTGCCCCTCCCCAGACTGAGGCAGCCGCCCCAAGCAGAGGAAGAATGACTTTGGAAATGCGTTATCAGCATCCTCCATGGATTTCCTCATCTCCTGCCCAACCCCATTAGCTGCTAGCTCCTTAGCATCCTCAGACAGAAACCTCAGAGGCTGGGATAGGGTCAGCATCCTGAGGCCAGTTGCTTTTGATAGTTTCCTTTCTGGTCAAGCCTGGTCTCTGTGCTGCTCTGAGTGTTACGCTCAACACCGCAGCTGCAGCACAGAAAGCGGGATGGAGCCCCTAGCTGGAGCTGACACTGCCGCCTTCCACCAGCGCTGGCCAGCCCGGCTGCTGCTGTGGGTCTCAGCCCTGAGCTGTTCTTTCTCCTCACCAGCTTCTCTCCCTCCGTCCCTGGTACCCCGAGTCAGAAGCAGCTACACTCTGGGAAGGACGTTCCTCGGTCTTGATAAATGCAATGCCTGCATCGGGACATCCATTTGTAAGAAGTTCTTTAAAGAAGAAATAAGGTCAGAATCTCCATGAAATAACTCTGAGGAGCAAATTAAGTTTCTCTTAGTGTGAAGAGATATAATTTATGGGTGGGAGCTAGAGGAAGGCATTTAACAGTGGTAATAGCTTGACATAGAAGGGCAAGGGTGGAAGCCAAATTCTAGCCCTAAATTCTAAAGTCTAAGTTTCCACTTGAAACTGAAGCCTGAAATTTCTTTTCTATGACTGGGGTGGCCAGAGACTGTTGAGTTTTCCTACTCATTCCTCATAATGCGAAGAATAAAATATATAAGAAACTACTATGTGGCGGACATTTTAAACCATTCCAATTTTGGGTGTTGACAGTTTGCACCCATTATTCAGACATTAAGCAGACATGGCAGGATTAAGGAACTTGTGCGAGGCAGACCTGGGATACAAAGACAGTTTGCTCCAACATTTCAGAGCCTGTCTTCTGCTGTGTGATAATGATCTGAGGAAAATCACAGTTTAGTTCATTGTGATATGTGTGTCTCTCATCAGAAAAAGGCATTCATGCCGATTAGTACACAGTCACAGGGTATTTAACAAGGCTAGAATCCAGCTGGGACTACGTGGGAGCAGCCACTTTGCTCCTTATGTTCTGGATGGTCAGGAGAAACGACAATATTACAAATAATATTGAGGTTTGGTCTGATGCAGGCGAGAGTACAGGAGTGCCAGACAGGGGACACTGATTACAGAGAGAGATTTTCTGGGGAGAGGACTTCTGAGCAAGGTCTTTCAGGGTGAACTGTGGATCTTGCAAGGGGAAGGCAGAAGAATGATCATAAACATGGGTGGAAGTATGTGGGGAGAGATGAGAGGTGCTAGTGGCTGAAGCCCTGGGTATAGGTGGATACAGGCAGAGGAGAAGCCTGGAACGACACGTGAGGCACAGTCCCTTGAATGCTGGACCAAGAAATGGAGAACTTAGCTTGTGAGTCAGTAGCTTCCAGTTTTTTCAGAACCAAAGATCTTTTGACAGACACCCTTTGTCCTCCTCTCACCTCACTGAAACCTAGCCTTCTGCCTGTAAGATGCTGTGACTAAACAAAAGGCATAAGCAATAATATACAACCTCTCCATTAGCCAGATATCTATGATTGTTACACTAAGTTACTAAAAAGAAACAGTAGAAAAGTTCAATCAAAAATGTTAAATTTCTTTTTCTATTTTGCTTTTTTATTACTACATATTCATTCTACAAAATAATGGGCTTCCTTATGACATTGCCATGCATGTATATTATGTGCCTTAGTGGTGTTTACCCCATTACTTTTTCTTGAGCGCCTCTTCCCAATAACATTCCTCTACTCAAATCATTCCTCTTTATTTTCATTTTATATATTTTTTAAAAAAATTTAGGTCCACATATGAGAAAAATGTGGTATTTGTTTTTCTGAGTCTACCTTATTTCATTTACTATGATGATCTTCAATTTCATCCATTTTCCTAAAAATGACATAATTATGTTATTCTTTATGGTTGCATAAAATTCCATGTGTGTCTCTGTGTGTTTGTGTTTGTGTGTGTGTGTCTGTGCGTGTATGTGTGTGTGAGAGAGAGAGAGACAGACAGTGACAGAGACAGAGAGACAGAGAGAGGGAGACACAGAGAGAGTAAGAACATTAAACTTAATTTTTATTTTATTTCATGTTTGTGTGTGTTTTGCCTGCATGTGTGTCTGTGCATCAAATGCATGGCTGGTACTTGAGGAAGACAGATCCTCTGGGATTGGAGTTCCAGACAGTTGGCTGCTGGGACTCCAATCTGGTCCTGCTCTAAAAGTGCTTTCTTAACACTGAGCTATATCCCTAGATATATTAAACTTCCTCTTATAATTTTAGATGTTTTAGAGAGTTAAGAATTTTCCATTTCTGTTTTCTTTTTCTTAGTGATGAAATGAAAATGCAGGGCCTTTCGAATGCAGCCAAGTGCTCTCCGGCTGGATAAAGGCTTTGTGAAAGTTGCAAAGTTGAACGATCCCTAATTAAGACTGCTCTGCTGCAGACAATGGGAAAGATGCTAAGCTGGGAGATAAAAATTCATGTTTAAGGGGGATCTTACAGAAAGCCATAGGCAGGGTGGCCTGGGGTTGCTCTTAGGGACTGAAGAACCAGAAGAGAGGTCACTTCAGACAAAGAGGGCAGAAAAAAGCCATCTGAATTCAGCTCTGTGTTCATTTTGTTGACTGATGAATTGTGAAAGAAAGTAATATAAATACAGAGATGTTGAATTTGAACTCAGAAATTCCCACCTAGGAAGTGGGGTGCAGAGAATCAAGAACATAGTGAAGTGTGCTGATTACTTAGAGAGAGCAACAAATGAAGATATCGATCTAGTTTAAACTGGGAGAGAAAGGAACTGCAGTTTTCCAAAGAACAGCTCTAGGCTCCCGCCCTCCTTCATCAAATTCCAGATGCTTTTTCTTGCAACACTCTTTCTTCAGAGTTCAAGACATTCCATGTGTGCCTAAAGAGAAAGTATGTAGCTGGACAAAGGAAAACATCAAACATGGCAGGCTAGTGGGATTACAGCACTCTATGCTGAGAATGCTTAACCTCAACATAAAGAGACAAAGAATGCCTAAGGTTATGGACTTGCTCATCCCCTGCCTCACTACCTTATAAATAATTTTATTTTATTATAAGCACTGTAGTTATTTTAGAAATATTAAGGAAAATTCAAAATAAAAATCATATAGAATTCATTCTCAAATGGGCTATAGAGATGGATCCATGGGTAAAGTGCTTGCCGTGAACTTGGATCCCTAGCACACACACAAATACTGGACATGGCTATATGGCCTTGTAACTCCAGAACTGGTAAGTGGTAACAGATGAGTCCCCAGATACCCTGTTAAAAAATATATAAAATTATGTCTCTCTTAGGGTCTTCTTTGTTGTCTGGATTCTCTGGAATTGTGAGTCATAGACTGTTTCTTCTTTACTTTATGTCTAAAAGCCACTTACGAGTGAGTATATATTTTAGATTCATCTGATGAGAGTTCTCTGTTTAGGTCTGTATCCCATTTTATTGGATTGTTTGTTCTTTTGATGACCAATTTCTTGAGTGCTTTGCATATTTTGGAGATCAGACCTCTGTCTGATGTGGGGTTGGTGAAGATCTTTTCCCATTCTGTAGGCTGTTATTGTTGTCTTATTGACCATGTCCTTTGCTTTACAGAAGCTTCTTAGTTTCAGGAAGTCCCATTTATTTATTGATGCTCTTAATGTCTGTGCTACTGGGGTTATATTTAGGAAGTGGTCCCCTGTGTCCATATGTTCAAGTGTACGTCTCACTTTCTCTTCTAGAAGGTTCAGTGTGGCCAGCTTTATGTTGAAGTCTTTGATCCATTTGGACTTGAGTTTTGTACATGGCAATAGATGTGGATCTATTTTCACTCTTCTACATGTTAATATCCAGTTATTCCAGCACCATTTGTAGAATATTCTTTCTTTTTTTTCCATTTTACATTTTTAGCTTCTTTGTCAAAAATCAGGTGTTCACAGGTGTGTAGATTAATATTTGGGTCTTTGATTTTGTTCCATTTGTCCTCCTGTCTGTTTTTATGCCAATACTAGGCTGTTTTCAGTACCATAGCTCTGTAGTAGAGTTTGAAGTCAGGGGTTGTGATGCCTCCAGAAGTTCCCTTATTGTACAGGATTGTTTTAGCTATCCTTGGGTTTTTGCTTTTCCATATGAAGTTGAGTATTGTTCTTTCAAGGTCTGTAAAGAATTTTTCTGGGATTTTGATGGGCATTGCATTGAATCTGTAAATTGTTTTTTGGTAAGATTGCCATTTTTACTATGTTAATTCTAATTTCTACCTACCCTAGACAACAAAGATCCTAATAGAGATTGTATGGATCTAATCTACATGGGAAGTAGAAAAAGACAAGATCTTCTGAGTAAATTGGGAGCATGGGGATCATGGGAAAGGATAGAAGGGAAGGGGAGAGGAAGGGAGAGGAGCAGAGAAAAATATATATCTCAATAAAAACAAAAATAAATTCTATATTAAATATTTTCACTAAATTATAATGCCCTATATCAGAAAGCAGAAATATCCTATTATTAGTCAAAGCACCTTTTCTATGGTTCTTTTTTGTAGGATTTATAATTAAATCAAACAATTTTTCTTCACTAAAATAGAAAGGCTGTTTTCACAATGTTAATGAAAGATTTGCCTCCAGAGATGATAACCCTCTTGCCATGGCTTCCAATATGCCATGTTGGATGATGACTGATTCCTGTTCGTTACCATCATTTCCTTATTGTTTGTTAATTTTTAAAAAAACTCTAAGAATGTTTCAAATTAAAACAATAAAATTTTATTGATTTTAAAAAATAAATAAATAAATAAAATTTTTTGAAAAACATAATCTTAGTATTGGGAAGGCAGAGACAGACAAGATCCTGAAGCTCATTGACCAGCCAGCCTAGCTTAAACAGAGAGTTCTAGGTTCTGTGAGAGAGGCTGTCTCAGAAAACAAAATGGAGAATGATTAAGAAAGACACCTGACATCAACCTCTGACCTTCACACATACATACAAACAGTAGCATCTACACCCAAATACACATGTGCTTGCATGCACATACATACACAAATGCATGCATGCATGCATGCATGCACATGCCCACCCGTATAAAGATCCAGTACTCTCTAGGGAGTTTAACAGTATGTAAAGAATATTTGTTTACATTAATAAATATTCTCCTCCATAATTTGATTTTAATGGCTTCATGATATTGGTACAGCACCAACTATAACATATTTAACTAACCCACAAGCATAAGACAACAGAATTTTTTTCACTTTTCAATATTATAAACAATGATGTGCCAAACATTACTGCAGCAAGAATTTGTGCATCTCATTAATTCCCTGTGACAAACTCTGAAAAATGGTATATATGAATGAAAAAAACTAATTTTTAGGATTGTATATATGTATATGTAGTGAGACGCTGCTCATTCATTTCCCAGGTGCCCAAAACAATCACTCAAAAACTATATCAATTACAACACTGCATGGCCTATTAGCTTATGCATATTTCTAGCTCACACTTACATCTTAAGTGGCCACATGGCGTCTTACTGAGTCCACTTTTTTCTTCCAGCATCCAGTTTGATTTTCCCATCTAGCTCTATTCTGCCCAATCATAGGCCAAAGCAGTTTCTTTATTAACCAGTGGCATTCACAACATAGAGAGGGGAACCCCACATCACCTCCCTTTTTCTGTCTAAATAAAAAGGAAGGTTTTAACTTTAACACAGTAAAATTACTTATAACAAAACCGGTATCAAGCAAGAATTACAGTTACAATATTTATATCTACTTTATTTTTATCATAAATATGGAAAACTATAATTATAACTCTATTCTTTTTTAATATTTATTTATTATGTATACAATATTCTGTCTGTGTTTATGCCAGCAGGCCAGAAGAGGGCACCAGACCCCATTACAGATGGTTGTGAGCCACCATGTGGTTGCTGGGAATTGAACTCAGGACCTTTGGAAGAGCAGGCAATGCTCTTAACCTCTGAACCATGTCTCCAGCCCCATAACTCTATTCTTTAACTCCATCAAAGACTCCAGAAAAATATAATATTACCTAAGTAAACATAAAGTGCATTGTAAGCAACTTCCAAAACTCTAGAATTGACAGAGATATCTCACTGCCTGGACAGTCACCCAAAGTTCTTCTGTAACAATGGGGTACCCATCTTCAGCCTATAGGGCCATAGTATCTGGCAAACTTTTCCAGGAAGCAGGAAATGTCAAAGATAGTTCCACATATATTGGCAGTTTGTCAGTCACTTTCTTCTGTTGTCCTGCAGAATGTCTGGCAGACTCTTTCATGAAACAGGAACCCCAAAGGACTGCTCACTCTTTTTAGGCAACTTCAGCAGTCATTTTTCTGTGGGTCCTGCAAGTCCAGTCAAGCAGTTCAGGCAAGAGTAGTTTCTTGCCCAAATGGCTAACAAACTCCATAAAGAGCCTCTATGGTGCCCATCATCCTCTTGAAGTAATTGGTACTGCCAGGAGCAGATGTGTCTCATTGTCATGAAAAGTCTCAAGTTTTTAAAACATTTTAAATACCATATTCTGAAGGTCTCTGAAAGATTTGAAGAATACCTAACTGAAATATATCTCTACATATTTAGAAAACCTAACTAGCATGGCTATAAGCTTGACTATTATAGATGACTATTAACCTGTATTTCTTAATTATACATTATATTTTTAAATGAGCTGCACAAACATAATGCCTTAATCAAGACCAGAAAAAAATATGTATATGTATATAACAAAATTGATCTTAATTTTTATCAATAAACCAAGATTCATACCAATGCAAAGTATTGATCTCTATAGCATATCCTCCTTTAAATGTAAAGAAACATTTATAAACAATATTTGGAAATTCTACATGTATATACATGTATACATCTTTGAATGAGTACTCCTAACTATAAAGCTCATTTCTTGCACATTCACAAATATTTTATTTGATATTAATACTAATCAATAATATGAATAATATGTTATTACATATATTAACATTACAAATGTTAAGTATTTTCTTAATCAAACTTCTCCACCAATGCAAATAACCCCAATCAGACCAAATTAGACTGAATTAAAATATACCCAGGTTTAATTGAGTGCCTGTACTCTTGGGTGGTCCTGGAAAAACACAAAGGGGAGGGAAAAAAGCTGAAATGACCACCAGAGAGGAAAAGGGAAGACCACATGTATATTCTCTGGAGGGCAGTGTAAATAGCCTGTGAGAGTGGTCTTGACCTTCCCTAAGGAGGGGTCACCATTTGGTGGGTTTCCTTGACCCTCCCTGGTGAGGGGTCTCCTTTTCCCTGGTGAGGGGTCTCCTTTTGGTGGACTTTTTCGAAGGTGGAGTTTGGACTGAGGCAACTCCCATGGGAGGGAACTTGGAGTGGAGATTTCTGTCCAGCATTCCAAAAGTGGATGCCAGGGGGCTGGGGTGAAGCCCCCGACTAAATATTCCAGACTTTGTATAAAGGGGTGCCAGGAAGCTGAGGTGATGCTTCCAACCACTAGATCTATTAATATTTGCCCATACTGTGCATGCAAGAGTACTTAGTGGCAGTGTTTTAGAAATATTGACAGAGACCTAAAAGATGTGGTTTACTCAAGGGTCAACAGTGACTTCATAAGACCAAAGCAAGTTTATAAGGGGAACAGTAGATGATAGGCCTAGAAAGGTCATAGTGAATTGTGCTAAGTAACATGACTATACCCTGAGTGCTTTGGAAAGATCCTGAATGTTTCAAGGGCTTGGTGTGGTGCAGAGGCACATAAAAGAGAGAAGAGAAGAAAGAAATATTCTGGGAGGCACGTATGACCAGGATCCCTCCTAGGGAATCTTGGGCCTGCACCAGGGCTGATTCATTATCTCATCCTCCTGACTACATGTAATTGGGCTAACATCTCTTATTCTTACTCTCAAAACCTTAAAGAATGTTCAGACACCTCTTACTGACTAGTGAAGGGTTTGCCAGAAAACAAGTTGGGTTTTGTTTATGTTTTGGTTTTTGCCTTCCCCTTTCCTTTTTTTTTTTTTTGTCCCCTGCAAGAAAGAGTTGGTAGTTACTTTTCTTGTCTCTGTGACCAAATACATGACCAAAAAAAGTATATTAATGTTGTAAGAGGAGCGGCAGGCTGCGTCCTGCTACCCGGCTAGTTTATACCTGAAATAACCACACCAAATTGTACTAATTAAATTACTGCCTGGCCCATTATATCTAGCCTCATATTGGCTATCTCTCACATCTTAATTAACCCATTTCTATTTATGTGTATTGCCACTTGACTGTGGCTTACCAGCATGAGTCTAACCAGCGTCCATCTCAGAGAGGAGAGCCATGGTGTCTGCCACACTGCCTTCTTCCTCCCAAGTGCTGGGATTAAAAGTATCTACCACCACACCCAACTACTCTCTTTCTTTCTTATTTTTAAGCACTTTAACCTTTAGCCTGCATATATTTTTAACAATGTAAACCATTTAGAGGTCTTCTTCATCTTTGAATCTCTCTTTACAGTATATCTTTTTTTTTCTGACCACATGAGTCTTTATGGAGAGGATTAAAGCTGTGGCTTTGATGGCTAGATCCAGCCCATTCCTTAGCTTTCCAGCCTCATGGTGGAGGTACTGGCTGTAGCCATTTTTATTGCCACAACTCACTCTGTTGTAAGCGGAGTGGCAGGCTGCATTCCTGCCACCCTGCTCCCAGGAAGCTTTACCTGAAATAATTACATGGAAACTGTATTCATTTAAACACTGCTTGACCCATTATTTCTAGCCTCATATTGGCTAACTCTTACATCTTAATTAACCCATTTTTATTAATGTGTTTTGCCACTTAACTGTGGCTTACCTGCATGAGTCTAACCAGCATCCATCTTGGAGAGGAGAGCCATGGCGTCTACCTGAATCTGCTTTCTTTCTCCCAGCATTCTGTTCGGTCTACTCTGCCTATCTAAGCTGCTGTCCTATCAAAAGGTCAAGGCAGTTTCTTTATTTGACCAATGAAAGTAACACATAGACAGAAGGCCCTCCTACTCCATATTAATGGAGGGATGGTTTAATTGTGCCTTGTAGTTTGAGGGTAATCCAGTCTATTATAGCAGGGAAGGTATGTCAGGGAACACTTGGCAGCTCTGTAGCCACAGGAGGCATCAGCATCTGGCTGAATAGTATTGGCAGATGGGAAGCAGAAAGAGGTGTATGCTGATGTTCAGTCAGCTTCCTCCTTTTTACTCTTTGACTTGGTCGGGAGCCCTAGTACATGGGATGGTGCTACCACATTCAGAGTGCATCTTCCTACCTCAGTCCAACCTCTCTAGAAACCCCCTCCAAGGCATACCCAGAGGTATTTCTCAGGTAATTTGAAATCTACTCAAGATGGTAGTAAAGACTGTCTCTTAACAAAGAGAACAGTAATTATTGCCTTAATTAATTTTCTGACCCCAATTCAGAAGTCTTGTCAGCTCTGGGACCTATACAACCCATTCATCTATTCATCCATGTGCCCACTCATCCATTGTCCAACTAGCTATTCATCTGGTCAGTCCTCCATGCATTCTTCTCTACACCATCATCATTTTATGCATTCTATGATCCTGTCCTTTGAACATCTCTCTCCTCTCATCTAAATATCCACCATGGTCCATCTATACATCCAAACATTCATTCATCCAACTACACGGTATTGAGTACCAACTTGGTAGGAACACTCTGGTAAGCGCTTGAGTTATAAAGTTGAAATATTTTCCCATGAGGAGCTTGTTATTGAGAAAACGGAAAAACGAAGTAATATTTAAGGCAAAATATATAAAATGTCCAATGCAGACTGTCATGGGAACACATAGAAAGAAAGCCATCTCAAATAGAAGCAAAACAAATAAAGATCAGGAGTGGTACCTGTCAAGGATTTAAAAGGTTGAGTAGGTGCCATCCAGAGAAGAAACAGGAGGAAAGTGTTTCAGACAAAGGGAAGGGCATGTCAGAAACCTGAAAGGATATAGTTATCCAAGGGTACCTAGTAGCTTAGTGAGACCAAAGGAAATGTGTAAGGAGAATGAAAGCACAGCAGGTGATGAGCCTTGAAAGATCACTGTGGACTGTGCTAAAGACCATGACTTTGTCCTGAGAGTTTTAGAAAGAAGATGGGTGTTTTTAGGGTTCAGCATAGATCTGGGGCATGAAAAGAGGAGACAAGAAATATTTTAAAAGGTATGTGCAAATACAGTAAAAGAGAATACTTCATTCCAATTCTAGTTCCATCTTCCCTAGCACCACCACCACTACCAACCACATGTCTGCCCTATTCACCTTAATTCTCTCCAGTTTTGAGGAAGTATGGCCCTGCTGATCTGCCCTTTCTGCAGCCAGCCTTACCTCAATCATGCCTTTGATCTCCATTCAAAAGAAAGAGTACAAAGATGCCTGGATTTTATGTTGTTGTTTTGTTTTGTTTTCCAAACTCCAGAATAGTGGTATTTTAATGAATGAAGAGCAGGGCACGCTTTCATCAACATTCTTCTAGTCTGTGAAGTAGGCAGTTGATACTGTGAGATACACACTTCCCCTTTACAGCACTAAATGTCACACCATTTTGAATGGGAGAGAACCTGTCTGTTTTTCCTCAAATTCATTATGAAATCCCTTTGGCCATGACTGAACTTGCAGATCACCTACAAAGACATGCTGTCATCTTATCAAGCCTCCTCAGAAAATGAAAACAGAGAAAAAGAACAATAACCATGGCCCCACAGAGTAGGAAGTCTCTCTCCTCTCAACTCTACCAGTTGGCTGAAGGACTCCCTAGGAGCTGCTTCCCTTTATTAGTAATTGTTTGTGATTCTTCAGAGAAGCCACAAATATTCTGTCTTCAGTTTTTCATCCTCAAAATAAGATGGAAATGGGGGTAAGAATAGAATAAGCTTTCAGGACTTGCTGGTTCTGGCCTTTAATATTATTGACCTGCTCCCATGAGCTAACTCATAAAATGGACTATATAGGAATAAGCAATTGCAACATTGTGAGGACTGCAAATTCTGCAGCCTTGATGCTACTTCTTCCAATTCCTGGTCAAATATCTTTGGAAACATTATATAGCTATCCCATGCCTTGGGTCCTCATCTGCACAATTTGTAATGATAACAACATCATAGGTATATTGAAAGGATTATAATGATGTGGGATTTCCCTCTGTATGCTGTGAATGCCATTGGTTAAACAAGAAACTGCTTGAGTCTGTGATAGGATAGAAGAGAGCTAAGTGGGAAAAAACAAGCTGAATGCTGGAAGGAAAAAAGATGGAGTCAGGGAGAAGCCATGGAGTCACCAGAGGAGAAAAACAGGAGCTGCCAGCAGGAACCTTGTCGGTAGGCCATGAGCCTTGTGGTAAAATATAAAATAATAAAAATGGGTTAATTTAATATGTAAGAGCTAGCTAGGAATACTCTAGAATCATTGGCCAAGCACTGTTTCAAATAATATAGTTTCTGTGTGGTTATTTTGGGAGTCTGGGTGACCAGGAAATGAACGAGCAGCCTCCTACAACAGATTATGTGTTAGGGATGTGATTTAGTGGTAGAGCATTTGCCTAGTATGTTTGATACCCTGGGTGTAATACAAAAAGATTAAATGAATTAATACACATAGTTTAGCAAAGAAGATGACATATTTAAAGGCTTCATAAATTTAAGTTACTGTTTCTCATTGGAAATCCTAAGTTCCAGGACCTTTGTGGGGTTGGAACTTCATGAGCAGGAGAAGCCAATGAAAGCAGGACTATCTCTGGGCCCTGAGCCCTTTCTAATCCTTCTTAGAGGGGAAAGTGGTTCTCTGCAGTTGTCTTCAAACTTCCATTGGGATGACACTTTTCGAGTTCTTCTTCTTCAGTATCCCTGTGGCAATATTCTTAAACAGAACCTCTTGAGCCTGCATCCATTGCTGTTTGCATTGTTATACTGCAGGAGCAGCTTGCTGGCAGCTCTTTCCCAAATATAAGAGACTGGCACTCTAATACAGAAGGGACTCGGAAACCTGGGATCTCTGGCTATTCTTTCTTGACCTTGGCCTTTTGTCCTTAAACTTTTTCTGTGGTTTGCCTGGCTATCAAAATACTAGGAATGAACTGATAGTGTGGTTCAGTTGTAGCACATTTCAGTAGCACACGCAAGGTCCTGAGATTCCTCCCCAGCACTGCAATTAACAATCGGTGGAAAACTTGTAATCTCTTCGAACAACTATGAATTATATGAGTAAGAAAACAAAACAATATACAGTTTCAGATTCATCGAAATACTAGTTCATTGAAAATATACTAGCTAAAACTCATTACCAATGACTGCCCAATAGTGCTCAATAACAAGAATGGAAAACGCCCTTTTAAGTTCAGTATTTGATATAGTCTGACTTTCACTTGCAATATGACCTTCAGTTAATAATAATGAATGCAAACTTTTTCTGAGTAATTTTTTCAGACATAAATCAAAAGCAGATTCAACATTCTTCCCTAATGGAAATGTCAGCGCACAGCTGGAGAGGTGACTCTGCTAGAAAGTGTAACCATGGAGCCTAGAAAACCAGCAGATGACAAGAGGCCAGTGCCTCTCCCCTGAGGAGGGTTAAAAGCTGACTGCACCACAGTGCACTGTCACACACCTGCTGGAGCCAGATGGCTTCAGATTTGATGGACGTGAAGCTGCCATGGATGCCTGAAATCTGCTTGGTGCTGATGGCTTAAATCAATGTCGATATGAGGGTGGAGTGGTCTCGCAAGTTCAGGCCCAAGAACCTCTTGGAGAACTGTATTTCCAGAACCCAGGCATTGGTCAAAGAATGGGTAGTTTGGACAGGCAGAGTAGGCAAAGGATAGATTTGGTGCTTTATACCTCTGACTGTCAACATTGTATTCCATTTTGAGCAAAATACTTAGACTCTATCAGCCTCAATTTCCACATGTGTAAGGTGAGAGTGGGGCATGAAAAGAAACAAAAATGTAAAGCTATTGTCTTTAAATGGGGTTGAAGTTCAAAGAGCCATAGTTGTTCCTTCTGTGGGAAGAGGGCAGTTTTTGTGTGACTTCTTTTGACATCACATGTACACTTCTGAGCTTGGCCAAAACCAGATAATCCTCTTGGAAAAGGAGTTTGGAACAAATCAAAGGGAAAGAAATGTTCCGACAGGCTGCTGCCTTATCTCCCTGGCTCACCTCTGCCTCACAGGCTTATCCTATGCTTCCCACAGCTTTGACAACTTGATGACTTCCCACCTGAGACCGCCTCCTCAGGACTTGCCTTCTTATTCTGCAAATTACTCGGATGATTCTAAAACCTGGCGCCCTGTGGAGGTCTCTCGATTGGTCAGCAAGTACCAAAGCGAGATCTCTGACAGAAGAATATGTGCCTCTGCATCGGCTCCGAAAACCTGCAGCATTGAGCGCATCCTGCGAAAAACAGGGAGGTTCCAGAAATGGCTGCAGGCCAAGCGACTCACACCTGACCTAGTGCAGGTGAGTGTGGGCCTTGGTAGAATGAGGGGTGGCAGGAGATATCCATTCATAGCTCACAGCTCAGTAGTTCTCAACCTGTGGGCCATGACCCCTTTGGGGATTGAATGGCCTTTTCACAGGAATCACCTAAGGCAATCAGAAAATCCGGATATTTATATTATGATTCATACAGTAGCAAAATTACAGTTATGAAGTAGCAATGAAAATAATATTATACTTGGGGAATCACCACACATGGGAGCATGTTCTCCGTAACCCCAGTACTCAGGTGGCAAAGGCAGGAGGCGCATGACACAAGGTGAAGGCCAGTCTAGGCTACAAAGTGAGTCTCTCTCTCTCTCTCTCTCTCTCTCTCTCTCTCTCTCTCTCTCTCTCTCTCTCTCTCTCTCTCTCTCTCTCTCTCTCTATGATGAGCAGCACCGGCCTTGTCCCACTGCCCAGCTAGCTTATGCCCGAAATAATTACACAGACACTGTACTCATTGAAATACTGTCTGGCCCATTCTCTCTAGTCTCTTATTTGCTAACTCTCACATCTTGCTTTAACCCATATCTAATAATCTGTGTAGAACCACAAGGCTGTGGCTTACCGGGAAAGATTCAGCATGTCTGACTCTGGCAACTTCATGGCGGCTCTCTCTGAGTCTGCCTTCTTCCTCCTGGAATTCTGTTGTCTACTCCACCCACCTAAGGGCTGCCCTATCAAAAGGCCAAGGCAGCTTCTTTATTCAACCAATGAAATCAACACAAATATAGAAGGACCTCCTACACCACTCATGTGTGCGTGCGCACACACACACACACACACACACACACCATGATCTGCACCTTTAGCAAACCTGACTGGTACATGTGGAGATTGTTTTGAAAGCAGGCATCAGGAAGAGTGCAGGGTTGGTCTCAAAGCCAACATCTGACACTGGACAAAGCTGAGCTTCCCAAGGTTGTCCTGCCCTACCTTCTTTTTCACAAGTCCATCCCAAGGCTCACAGTCCCTCAAGGCAAGAATATTTCTGTCTGGAAACTGGGAAACAGCAAAAGAAGGAACTTCCTAGAGTACAAGATAAATTCTAAAGTCTGTGGGGATCTCTGTTACCACCACAGCCACAGGTGAGCAATTCTGTCGCAGGGAAGCAAAGCAGTAGTTTGGTTCAGCATGACTAAGTAGCCAGTGTTGGTTCAAACTTTGGTAATATGAACACAAATAGCTTTTCAGGCATTTGAGGGTTTTTTTGAGTTTTTAAACACAGCAAAATTGGGTGAATAACTTCCTGTTGATAAATAACTCAATCTTGTGTGTACAAGAAAACTTAAGACATAACTACATTGATAATACTCTTTGTAAAGTACATGTGACATCTCCCAGAAAGACAGATCTGATTCATTGATGAGCTCATATCTTAGCCACACAGATAGTGCAAGTTTCCAGTCATCTCTGCTCCCACTCTTATGGGTGAAAAACAGGTTCTGTGTAACCTTGTAACATTCCTGGTTCCCCTAGGGCTTGTCTGTGAGCACAACAACCACCATACCTCCCACAAAAGACATTATAATGTGGCTAGATGGGCCTTAGCCTCTAGACAAGTGTGGCTCTCAGACTTCCTAATGCCGAGACCCTTTAATACAGTTCCTCATATTGTGGTGGCCTCCAACCATAAAAGTATTTGATTGGTATTTCATAACTGTAATTTTGCTAATGTTATGAATAATAATGTATATAACCGATATGTGACCCACAGGTTGAGAACTACTTCTCTAGACTCAGGAAAACTCTTTTCCCTTCGAGTTCTAGACACTTCCATATTAACAATAGATGTAAGTTATCCCTTGGGTCTTGACATGTTCAGAGCACCCTTCTGATACATCTAGGGTCACCTGTGTTGATGTATGTAGACATCAAGGTATAGGCCAGAGCTCCATGGAACATAAAAACTGTGCTTGAATCTAGGATCTCCCACTAAAAGTTGTGGCAGAATGAGAAGAAACAGAGTCCCAAGAAGAACTGGGTGCTTCTGGTTCTCATTCAAACATTCAACAAGTTCAACAACTGTGCTTCAGCTTTGGATTTGGAGATGAATCACACACAACCTCCTGCCCTAGTCTTTTGGCTCAGTGGTGGAGACAGATAAGACCACTTTCACTACCAACTCTTTCATGTTGCGATGATAGTCTCTATGGGGACAAGGACCAGAGTACTGATTTAAGTCTTTTATTCACTGACCAATGGCCTGGAATTTAAGCCTTAGACTTACCCTATTCTGCTTTGACAAAAGACCCTCCAGGTTCTGACATTCTTTGACTTCTGTGGCTCTGCCACGTTTACTTCACAGACGCACCTGACATCTGCCATCACCAAGTGCTGGGCTAGGCTTGGATTTTCTCATTTCTGGAGGCAGACATGCTACCGTTGTACTGCGAGGTCCTGGATTCTCTCATTTCTAAAATGGCAGTACATGCTCCTTGTCTGCCTGATTCCTTCATCCTCATATTCTTAAAGATGGGAAATGCTTTAGAAAAACCCTATCACTACAGAAATGCATGTGGAGTTTTGGTAACAATTGAGCGTCATTATGCAAAATTCTTCTCCGTCTGATTTTTTATTTTGTATTTGACATGTAGCTTGCGAGTTTCCTTTCTTCCTACCCAAACAACATCTCTCCCCAAGACTCAATAAAACAGCCCAAGCCAGAACTATTTTCACTTTTCCTTGGCCCTCCCCTAACACATCTTTTCATCCCCCACTGGACCTAAAAAAAAAGAAAAAATATATTTAAAAAACAGAAAAAATATCACCAACCAGTTTATAAATTCAGGAAAAACTCCATTGTTTTTCTATTCATGAAGATCAAAGTTGTCAGTATTCTTTTCTGTCAGCATCTTCTCCCTTTCTTGTCATACTTTTCCCAGAGACCTTTGCCCTTGGATTCTAAAAGCTATCTTCCCTTGAATTTTTGCTACTCCTAGGACTCATCTATCACCCACAGGCCTCTTCTTAGCTTGAGAAAAATCTAGTTTCAAATATACCCTTTTCTACTAACACTGGAGGGAAAAATCCCTCACCTAGCCTAACCCAGGAGAATTGAAAACCAGACGTTAAAAGTGTTATAGTAAATATTCATAACAGTGCTACTTATCATAGCCAAATGGTGGGAACAGCCCCCAATGTCCATCAACCAATGGATGGCTAAATAAAATGTGTTGTGTCCAAACCACAAACTATTTATTAGTCAGCTGTAACAGGGAAAAAATACTGATTCACATCCACACAGATAAACCTTGAAAACATGGTCCATAAAATAAGCCAGACACCAGAGGGCAAGTGTGATTCTATTTATAGGAAATGGTCTCAGCAGGCAAATGAACAGAGACAAAAAGAAAATTAGTGGTTGACAAAATCTAAGAATAGGAAAGAATTCAGAGTGAGTATTGTTGGGATGCAGTTCCTTTGGGTATGACAGATTCTAGAATGAGGTATTGATGATGTTTTCATAGCTTTGTGAATGTACTTTAACCCATCGAATTGTATAGTTTGAAATGACTAAAGTGCCCAGACACTGTGGTGCGTGCCTGTAGCTTTGGCACTTGGGAAGGTGAGGCAGGAAGCTGGCAAGTCTGAAGCCATTCTTCCCTACATAGTGAGATATTTTACTGAAAGAAACAATAAAGTGTTGAACTTTGTGATATATATATATATATATATATGAACATTTTTCTATGTGTGTTTGGTTTTTCCAGACAGGGTTTCTCTGTGTAACAGCCTTGGCTGTCCTGAAATTTGCTTTGTAGACCAGCCTGGCCTGGAACTCACAGAGATCTGCCTCCCAAGTGCACCACCACACCTGACAGTGAACTCTTTTTAATGTTATGTGACCTTTAGCTAAGTAATAAGTGGAAGTATGATGGGGTGAATGTGACCAAAGAACATTGTGTCCAAGTATGAATATGTCCTTGTTAAACTCAGTGCTAGGTACAGTGAATGTTTGTCAATAAAAAAGGAAGGAGTCATTAAAATACTAGCCTATCTTGTGACTCCATTCTTTTAGAGTCATGTGATGGACAGCTAACCTAGGCCAAAATGTTAACAGTGAGAGCATTTCACTATCAGCTCTCCAAGAAACAATTTGAGTACAAAGCCAACAATGTAATTCTACGGCATAATAATAACAATAGTGTTTTGTTAACTGTCTCAGATGTTCCTAATACTGCCAACTTTCTATATTAATGAACTCCATATCTCTGGATTCTACCAATCGTGGATGCATAGTAATCTGTGGTTCTCACTTGTAGTCTTAGCTCCTTTGGAGGTTGAGGCAGAAGCACTCCTGAAACTCAGGAATTCTAAAATAGTCTATGCAGAGAAACTACCTAAAAACAATCTAAAAGTGTCTGTATTAACTGTAGGCATGCTTTTTTTCTTTTTGTCTTTCCCTAAGCAGTAAAGTATAGCTATTTGTATATGATTTGGGTTATTGTAAGTCATCTAGCCTGGACTCTACACAAGCACTCCAACATTGTCTACAAATGATCAAGTATTGTGGAAGATCATAAAGCCAACCACATACCTGCCTATTCCTCTCCTGGGGGTCAAATATAGCTACCGAATCCTTCTCAATAGCATTCCAAACAAGCAACCTCTGTTCCTGATCTCATCCAGAAAAAGCTGAGAACTCTGACACCATTCATTCTTGATTTGGCTGAACAGCTCTGCCCTGCTTTTCTGACAATCCATCAGGCGTACATCTTTATTTCTGGTTGGGAAATCCTGTTTTTACTTATGTGTGAGTTTTATGAACAAAATGGGGAGCTATTATGGGATAGATTGAAAGGATATGTACCTCATCTTTCAATTTACACCAAATAGCCCAGAGCCAGCTCAGCCTACCTACCAAGCCAGCCCTGGCATCTGTCAGTGTTTAACTTAAGCTGCCTACCCCAACTCTCATTTCCTCAAGTGCCACTTTGTAACAGTGATCTAGGTCAGATCCCTTAAGTGTGTGTGTGTGTGCGTGTGTGTGTGTGTGTGTGTGTGTGTGAGAGAGAGAGAGAGAGAGAGAGAGAGAGAGAGAGAGAGAGAGAGAGAGAGAGAGAACACTGTGTCTGTATATTATGTGTGTGTTCGTATATTTGGGGAAGGTAAAAAAAAAAGGCTACAATAAACTAGCAGGTCTTGTTCAGAGAACTGGAAAGGCAAAGGGGAGAGGAGGGGGGAAAATACAGAAATGAAAATGAACTGAACCAAGAAGCCATCCAGCTGGCCAGTGGACCTTAGATCTCTACACTGTGTCTTGTTTGGTAATAAAGTCGGCATGGGTGAAAGGGCCAGTGGTCACCACTATTAGGGGCAGATTCTGGAGTCTGGGGCTCCCCTCCTATAGAGCCAAGTACAGCTCTGTCACAAGGACACTCCCTGGAACCACAAACTATTTACAGCGGGAGCTGCCAAAGATGGTGGCAGAACTAAGAATCAAGAGGAAGTTGAAAATCCAGGGCTTATGTGGCTGTGTGTTCCCAGCGCTTACAGTAATTAAACCGTGACTTTCCTGCATTGTTCTAATGGAAATATCCCACAGCCTAAATTGCTAGTCCCCCGAACAGCAGCACAGCCAAGAACACCACACTGTTTTTCACGATATGCTTGTTTGTAAAATCACAAAGAAGGCTTCCTCTGTTGTTATGCCAAGTGCAAAGAACCCTAGCCAGGCAGGTGTTGGAGAGGGATAAACATACCCTCCATCGTGTCTGTCTTCCATTCCTTCAAGAACCCAGTAATCTTCCTGGGACATAGTTCTAACTGCTGGCCGGAAAACCTCCAAGATTGCGCTAGACGGAAGAGGAGCTTTTTGACCACTAGATGGCATTACAGAGTCTTTCAACAGCTTTGTTTAAACCAGGATGCCTGGCAATTTTACTTCCTAGTTTCCTTTTCTTTTAATAGATAAAATTCACCAAAACACAGTTTAATCATTCAGTCAATATAGGCTAATATGTAACTGCCGAACAAGGTGAATTCATTTTTGTTTAAATTTAGCTCAAAAATATCTAAAGGGATGTTTACAGAACTGGAAGGACACTAGGAGGAAACCAGGTCCCTAAACTCTAGAAGTTGACACTTCAGTGTGGTTACAGACTGCACTATATGCATTCTGATATCAGACATGGATGCTATCATGGATGCAATTTTATATGAGATTCAAGGCTACTTTTCAGAATATAAATTTTAATTCCTCACAAGGACCTTTCCAAACCTTTCAACAGGTTTTGTTTGTTTCTTTGTTCAAATATTAGCAGGACTATATTGATGCTGAAACATAAAAATAGCTTGCTGCTGGCTGTATCGTTTTCATACTTGTCTAACACTGGAGTTAAAATTGAAATGACTAGCCTAGCGTGATGAGGCACATCTATAATCCCAGCATTTGGGAAGCTGAGGGCAAGTGGAGAGCCAGCCTAGGATATATGAATGAAATGACCCCATAGGCTCATATGTTTGCTGGAAAAAAGATTGGGGGGCTTGTTGGAGGAAGTGTTTCACTAGGGGTGAAATGAGGTAATTTGAAGTTTCAAAAGACTCCTGCTATTCCTACTCTCCTCTCTCTCCCTCTCTCCCGCCATCTATTTATCTATCTATCTATCTATCTATCTATCTATCTATCTATCTATCTATCTATCTATCTATATCTCTCTAGCTCCTTCACTCTCTCATCCTCCCTCTCTCTGCCTCTTTCTGCACATCTAGATGTAAGCTCTCAACTGTTCCTGCCACTGTACCTTTGCTCCACCATCAAGGACTCTAACTCTCTAAAAATCATAAACCCAAATCAAATATTTTCCTTTATAAGTTACCTTGGTTATAGTGTTTTATCACAGCAATAGAAAATAATTAAGCTGGGAGGTGGTGGCACGTGCCTTTAATCCTATGGCTCAGAAGGCAGAGGCAGATGGATCTCTGAGTTCCAGGACAGTCAGGGCTGTTACACAGAGAAACCCTGTCTCCATAAACAGAACAACAACCAAACAAAAGCAAAATTAAGATGCTTGACATACTAATTTCCAGGCCGTACTTTGCATTGTGGATTCGCGAAAAAGGGGCAAGTAAGTCACCCACTTGGTCTGATAAAATGACTCCTAAATCATTCTTCATGGACCTCATGAATGAAAACAAAACAGAACATGCTGAAAGGCTTTTTCAGGCTCAACATGGCCAAGTTTAAGAAGAAAAAGGAGGCAAGGGAAAACTAAGTTAAAAGTAAGCATGAGACAGGTCCTAGGCCTGCCCATGTGTTACTCAAAAAAAGAGAAGCCCCCAGTTGAAAGAGAACTGAAGTCTGGACAGTCAAGACAGACCATGAAAGGGGGCCTGTCTACACAGGGTTTTAACCTTGTCCAGCATTTGCACAGTAGTGAGCCAAACCTCTCAAAGGGCATCAAGCCTCCATTTTGCTATGAAATGCTTCATTAAAGATCTCACTGCCCCTCTTTTGATATGCAGTAGCCCTTCCTTTATTTGTAGTTCCATTTTCTAGTTCCCACAGTCATTCAAAAAATATCAAACAGGAAATTCCAGAAGCAAATAGTTCATAGCTTTGAAGTAAGTCTTATTATAGTACGTTGCTATAATTATATAATATTTTATTTAATTGGCATCAGGATTTCCCTAAAGCACCTCTCTACATTTTCTTTTCTGTGAGACATAGTTTCTTATTGAACCTAGAGCTGTTCCTAGGATCCTGTCTCTACTCACCAACTTTCAGGTTACAGATGTATGCTACCGTCCCCAGATTTTATATGGACACTGGGGATCCGAGCTCAGGCCCCTAAAAATGCACTGTCAATCTATCTTCTTGTAACTTTCCTGCATATAAATTATTTCTATTAGATTCCTCTAAGATTGTCCTTCTAAATTGTTGTGTCTCTAGTCTAAACATTCCTAGTCCTATTTCCCATCTGCCCATTGCCCTCATATTGAAGTGTATTAATCTTTATATCAGCTATAAACTCTGTGGCTAGATTTTAGTTCATAAAGAACAGAACATTTAATTTAACCCAATAAATATTATCCTAGATTAAATCCACTACTCTAGTCTACCAGCTTGATCCTGATTTTAAAAGAGTCATATTTATTTATTTTTATTTAATGTGTGTTTTGCATACATGTATGTGTGTGTACTACATGCATGCTGGTGCCTGCCGAAACCAAAGGCAAGTTTTCAATTCCCTGCAATCAATATAGTTATGAGCACTGGAAACCAAACCTTGGTCCTCTGGAAAGACAGCCAATGATCTTAACTGCTGAGGCAGCTCTCTAGCCTCCTGATTCTGATTCTTTCTCATATTACTATCATCTCAAGTACACCTCACCCTCAGTTTTACTTAACAAAACTTTAGTTTCAGTTGTTAATAAAATTTCTACATGGGACAGAGCTAAAAAGAAAACCTTATTGTTCCATGGAAATTTATCTATTAATTTTCAGGCAAACCCAGTTAGCATTATCTTTGTTTTGTTGCAGTCAAGATGTTCAGTGTTATACTAAGAATCATTGTTGAATATCTCACTAAATACACATATTCTAAGTCCATTTCACTTCTGAGATTTAAAAAGAAATAAAATCACCAGGTCAAAAAAGAAAGCCAGTTAGGAAATACTTGATTAACAGAATTCTCAGTGGCTCCATGATATCAAATATCTTCCCAGAAGTCTCTAAATCATCCCACTAAAGCCTTACTTTAGGATACTTACCATGATCCAAGACGAGCCGATTTCTCTAATCCACCCTGTGCTCCTTTGGAATATCTAAAATATACTTTTAAGTCTTTTCTGACACCTTCATCGACTGCCCATGGCCCAGAGATACTGTTTACAAAGTCTCCGTGGGTCTGGTTCAGAATAGTACAAGCTTGTTTGGTGCAGCTGGCTTTCCGCTGCTACTCACCAGACCTTGTTCCACTCTTTTCAGATCATCATCTGGCAAAGAAGACAGTCAACCTTAAAAAAAGCAGACCCTTCAGTTTGTTAGCCACCAAAATTCTTCCCATGACCCTATTCAACAAGCCTTTTTTAAATCTCTGTACGATGCCAAGTGTTGGGATTGTTTGGTTTTAGATTTGCTTTTTTGTTTGTTTAGTTGGCTGGTTAATTGGTTTGGTTTGGTTTGGTTTGGACAATGTCTTGCTATTTATCTCAGGCTAGCCTTAAACTCATGATCTTCCAACATGAGTGTTGGGATTTCAGGCATGTGTCACCACACTCAGCTCAAATAGCTATTTTTAAAGACTTCTAATTAAAGTATGAATTACATAGTTACATAAATCTTAAGTATATTGGGTAAAATGTAACATGTGGGTTCACTCAGAAACACCACCTACAACAAGATCCTGGATGTTTCTGGCCCCTCAGAAGGCTTTTTTTTTTTTTTGTCCCTTTCCAGTAAAAAATCCCTTCCTAGGATGACAAACAATCCCAGTCTGCTCAGAAGTACTTGATTTTAGCAATAAAAGTACAATATCCCAGGCAACTTCTCAATCCCAGTTCAACTAAAAGCTCACTCTATCTCCTTTTAAAAGTAATCACCTTTCTGGGCTGAACCACCTTGGACGTTCTTTGCCTGTTTTGTTTTGCTTTGTTTTTGTTTGTTTGTTTTAAGACAGGATTTCTCTGTGAAGCCCTGTCTGTCCTGGAACTCGCTCTGTAGACCAGGATGACCTCAAATTCAAAAAGGTCCACCTGTCTCTACCTCCCGATTTTTGTCTGTTTTTGAACTTCATTTAAATGTAATAACACAGTATTATAATGCTAGAATTTCATCAAGTCATGGTATATATCCATGTTATTGAATCAATACTTAATTTTCTTTTTTCTAAAAATATGATAGTTTACTTTTGATGATATAAGTTACATACTCTGCCATTGATGAACATTTGAGTTGTATTTACTTTGGGTTATTGTCAATTGAAATTTATGTCAACATTCTCTCGTTTGTTTGTTTGTTTTATAGCCTGGCTGCAGTTTCCCCTCCCTCCTCTCCTCCCAGTCCCTCTCCTCCATCCCCTCACAGTTCCCACCACCTGTTCCACTCTTCCTCTGTTTCTGTTTATGAAAGGGCGGGTCTCCCATAAGTATTAATAAAACATGGCATAGCAAGTTGCAATAAAACTAAGCACCCTCCTCCTCCATGTATTAAGGCTGAACAAGGCAACCCAGTATGAGGAGCAGGGTCTGAAAAACCTGTAAAAGAATCAGAGAGAGCCTCTGTTCCCACTGTTAGCAGTCCCACAAAAGGATCAAACTATACAACTGTAACAAATATGCAGAGTGGCTAGGTCAGTCCGATGCAGGTTATTGGTTCAATTTCTGTGAGTCCCTATGAGCCCAGGTTAGTTAATATTGTGAGTTTTCTTGTGATGTCCTTGACCCCTCTGGCTCCTACAATCCTTCCTCCCCTTTTTCTATAGGATTCCCAGAACTCTGCCTAACACTTGGCTGTGGGTCAGCACCTGTTTCCACCAGTTGCTGGATGAAGCCTCTCTGATGAAAATTACTCATCACAGGAGATTGTCAGTTCAGGCTACTTATCCACTATTGCTAAGTTGGGATCTTCCTTGTGGATTCCTGGGAGATTCTCTTGCACAAGATTTTTATCTGACCCTAAATGCCACCCCTTTCCAGTAGTCTGTTTCAGTACTCTCTCCCACAGCTCCACACCTCCCCCCACAAGCTGATCACTCATGTTCCCATCCTGGCCAGCCCTCAATTAACTCAAGAAATCTCTTCTATTCCACTTACCAGGGAGATCTGGGTGCCCCACCACCATGAACCCTTTTTGTTTTCTAGCCTCTCTGGGTCTGTGGATTGTAGCATGGCTATCCTTTATTTTACAGTTAATATCCATTTGTGAGTGAGAACATACCATGTTTGTCTTTCTCGGTCTGGGTTATCTCACTCAGAATGATTGATGTCAGCTTTCTTTGTTGAACTTATACATGTCAAAATGAATTTCCATGGTCATAACATTACATATGGACAGAGTCTGAAGGTACTGTCCACTGGTTTTCCTATATGCAGTATGCATATATGCTTCTCCTATATGCAATGGAAGAGAGGGTACTGATTGCTCTTTCCTCTCTGAGTTAGCTCACTCTTATTAATTTTGAACTTCAGGTAGTTTAGTGGGCATCTAGCAGTATTTCACATGGTCTCACTTGTATTTTCTGATAAATTATAATATAGGGCCTGTTTTCATGTATTTATTGGTTTCTTTTATCTTTGATAAGGTACTTGTCCATTTTGTAAGGTTTTCTGTGTTTATTATTGATTTTTGCAACTTACACAAATTATATTTACGTTCCAAACACGATTTCTTTATCACATATGTATATTATAAGTAGATTCTTATAGATCTTTTTGTTTCTGCATGGACCTGCCAGTATGAGGAAGGCTCTCCTTCCAACAAGGTAACCCTCCTACACAGCACCCTTAGTCTCTGTTCCCTGGGAGGTAGAAAGACAGGCCAGGAAGTACACAGTCTGATACTGGAACCGGGAAACACACTATAGCCTTCAATGATCTACCCTAGCCAACTACCAGCTAGGTCTCACCTATTAAAAGTGTCACAGTCCCCCAATATAGTACCAACACCTGGGGAACCAATGCTCAAAACATGAGCCTGTGGGGAACATTTTCAGTTTAAACCAATAACAGTATTAGAAATGATTTAAAGATGGTTTGGCATATATACACAGATATAAGCCTATGTTTTATGTAAATGTTTTACCATTTTACACAAGGGACTTTTAGCGCTTATAGGGTAGTCCTGGCCCTAATCCCCCATGGATACTGAGAAAAAACTACTTTTTATAAAAATTCATAGTCTCATCCAGCATGGTGGTACACGCCTTTAATCCCAGTACTTAGGAGGCAAAGGCACGTGGTTCTCTGAGTTTAAGGTTGATCTACAGACCTAGTTCCAGGACAGCCAGGGCTGTTACACAAAGAAACCCTGTCTTGGAAAAAAAATTTATAGTCTCTATGTATTTATAAAAATGAAGTTTGGAGATGTAGATCAGTCACAGAGTGCTTGCTTAGCATGTAGAAAGCCCTGAATTTTATACCCAAGACCATAAAACAATGGAACAAAACATTAGGAAATTAAGAAGATGAAAATCACCTATAACGGAGGCAACAACTTGAACATATTGTAGTTCTTCCTTCTAGACCTTTTCTGGTCATGTTTAATTTAACTTGGCTGCAGATGAGTTCTATGTGTAATGTTTCCTTATGCCTTAATTGCATATCCCATACTAGTCCCCTTGCTATTGGAATGATAAACATTATTTCATCATGTTGATACAGCATAGTTTAATTTACTATTGTTGAATATTGTTATTGCTTGATTTTTCACTGATCAAAATATACTTTGAAGAAAATGTTAGTGCAAAGGCTTTGTCTGAATCTTATTATGTCCTTGAGATAAATTTTCTTTTCAAAGCTACCACATACTGACCAAGCACCCTTCATACACATTGGTGATAGTTGATCTTTGGCGCCTGAAACATTTTTGTCCCCATTAGATGGGGAATCTAAAACATGTGTTCAAAGCTTACACAGCTAGTAAATTTGGGAACTTGGATTTGAACACAGGCCTTTCTCCTGACTCCAGAAATTACAACCATAAACATTGCTTACTCTCTATTGTTTTATTATGTTATTATAGTAGAACTACTAACCACAAGGATGTGAGCATTTTGCACTAGAGGTGTGTGTGTGTGTGTGTGTGTGTGTGAGAGAGAGAGAGAGAGAGAGAGAGAGAGAGAGAGAGAGAGAGAGAGAGAGAGAGAGACCATGCCATATCCTGTTTGGAAATCAGAAGACAGTTTGCAGCTGCTAATGCTCTCCTTCCACCATGTGGATCCTGGGCATCAAACTCGGCAAGTGCTGCACCATCTTGCCATCCTCCCACTCACTAAAAATTTTAAAGTATGTTCACAGCATCTTCATGAACCATAACCTTTGCCTCTAAGATTATGTACATTATGTGATCAACATTCAAATGGCTCATTTTTCAGCTTTCTTTTCCAGTCTTCTCCTTGGGTGACTCCATGTCTGTATGTTCCAGGCCAGAGATAGCTTTTAACTCTATTCCTTATATGCCTCTATTCTTTGTCAATTTTGACCTTGTGGCCTGAAGAGCACTGACTTGAAATATCCACTGACCCAAATCCAACTCAGCCTCAAAGCCAGGCACATATGGCTACTTCTGTGGCACCTATCCAGATTCCCCTGCTGTTCTGCTTTCCGCAATGCCTGATTTACACCTCCTGGAGCATTTGTTGTATTCTATCCCACAGTGAACTTTGTGACTTTTTATTCTGGCTCATAATAGTACCAATTCCTTAGAGGTAGGGACCTTCTTTTATTTATCTCTATGACCCCTTCTATATATATGACACTTTGCATAAATTTTGACAAAGCTTTGTTTAACATATGTGCATGACTGGAGTGGTCTATTTTCCCAATTCTTTCTGATTTTGTCTGAAATGCAATGGCTGGATCTGAGCTTAGACACATTCACAGTGAGTTGGGACTGCTAACACTTCCTTCTGGGGGCCAGGGGTGCTTAACTGAGACTGATCCCAGCTCTAGACCTCTCTTCCCATTGCTTCTGGGACTACTATCTCATGCCTGGGAAGCTACTTACTTTTTTTTCTGCCCACAGCCCTTCCTTCCACCATAAAAAAGGCACAGTAGATGGTACCCTGTGAAGCCACTCTGGGTGCACAGGAGTGGGGATACTAACAAGAGAAAACATAGGGTTAAGATAGAATATGAAACAAGGATACAGCGGCTGGGGCTATAGCTCAGATACAGAACACAGGCTTAGGAGGTGCAAGGCCCCGAGTTCTATTCCCAGCACAAAAAGGAAAAGTCCCATGAATCTTCCTCTCTATTTGAATCCTGCCTAATACATGTGGTATAATATCACCTGAAGGACTCAAGGAGCGGTAGAGAAAAAAACCTAGCAATGCCCCCCCCCTCCATTCTTAGGCCAACAGGAGTGCTTTTCTGACAATCAGAATTCTCAGAACCTCCTGGACCAGCCCTGACAGAGATGCTTAGCTTCTTACTTTTTTATTGGAAAAAGAAGAAGAAAAGAGAAAATCAGTAGCCCATAAAAAGAAATGGCCCAGTGGAGAATTATGATCCACCTTAGCATGCCTGAATCCAAATGACAGATCATTGAATAACATTTTACTCTGTATCAGTTGCCCTGCCCACCCCAGCTGTCAACTACTTTGCCTTCCACAGTGATGATTTCATCTGGCACAGTGAAAATCTTTGAGCAACCCACAAAGGCTCTAGTGGCAAAGCTCCAGGGGCACTGAGAGAGAGGAAGGTGCAGGACAGAACAGGAAGCAGGAGGAAAGAAACAAGAGTCCCCAGCAGGAGGGGAAAGCCAGCTAAGATTTCCATCTGCCAGGTAGTCCAGGATGTCGACAACCCTGTGAGCAAAACCAGGTGAGATTCTGAATACCAGTGGTTTGCCAACAAGAGACATGGAAACACAAGAGACATGGAAACACAAGAGACATGGAAACACAAGAGACATGAAAACACAGAGGGGAAGGAGCCTGACAAGGGCTATAGCTACACATGACACAAAGCATGACAGTATAGGATGATGAGCTAAGATGGTCCTCTACTTCTACATGACAAGGCAAATCTGCTAGGCAATTGTTTGGTGGTTGTGGTGGTGGTGTTTTGGTTTTGTTTTGTTTTGTTTTGTTTTTAAACAGGACCTCGCGCTGAAGCCCAGGCTGCCCAGAACTTGGTGTTCCTGCTTTAGTCTCCCCCGTGCTGGAACTGAAGGACTGTGACACTACATTCAACTTTTCATCTGTGTCTTAATCGTGGTTAAGGTCAGAGTGAAGTTAGTTACAAGGGTCAAAAGGTGTGTTCAAACAAATTAAAGTCAAAAAGGAAGCTGGGCAGTGGTGGCACACGCCTTTAATCCCAGCACTCTGAAGGTAGAGGCAAGTGGTTCTCTGAGTTTGAGGCCAACCTGGTCTACAAGAACTAGCTCCAGTACAGGCTCCAAAGCTATAGAAAAACTCTGACTCAAAAATTTTTAAAAAATGAATAAATAAAGTAAAAAAGGAGTTAGTACGATCATTAATCTTGATTGTTAATTTGAATTTAGAATAATCTAAGAGACACACCTCTGGTAATGACTGGAAAGGTGTTTCCAGAGAAGTTAAATAGAGGACAGAAGATTCACCCTGGATGTGGTAGCACTGTCCCATGAGCTGGAGACTCAGACTAAATAGAAGGAAGAAAAGAAGAAAGTGAGCCGAGTACCAGCATTCATCTATCTCTGCTTCCTGTCTGCAGATGCACTATAGCCAAGTGTCTCATGATCCTGCTCTCATGCCTTCACTGCCATGATGAACTGTACCTTCAAGCTCTGAAGTGAAAAAAAAAACTCCTCATTTAGTTGCCTCTGTCAAGTAATGAGAAAAGTAACTAATACGATTAATGTGTTGGAAATGTATCTACCTCTGCCTCCTCCAGGGAACTAGGAAGCTGCAAGACATTTCGCTCAGTCCACTTATGTCTGTTTCATGGCCCATTCATTTCTTGTATATATCCATTTCTGGAAGTCCATGCTATTGATGGAGGCGGGTCTTCTATCAATCTGTTGATTTCATTGGTTAATTAATAAAGAAAACTGCTTGGCCTAATAGGTTAGAACATAGGTAGGTGGAGTAGACAGAACAGGAAGAAGGAAGTGAGGTAGATGGCTCAGTCAGATGCCACTTCTCTCCTAAGTTAGACAGACCGCCGTGCCTCTCCTCAGAGAGATGCCAGATGCGATGAAGCTCCAGCCCAAGATGGACACATGCTAGAATCTACCTGGTAAGGCACCACTTTGTGGTGCTACACAGATTATTAGATATGGGTTAGTCAAGATGTGAATAAGAGCCTGAAAATAATGGGCCAGGCAGTGTTTAAAAGAATACAGTTTCTGTGTAATTATTTTGGGGCATAAGCTAGTCATAAGGCCGAAAGCAGGGCGGCGGGAATGCAGCCCACAGCCCCTCACTACATGCTATGACCTGTGGGGTCAACTGTATCCTTCCATGTTATTCATGCTTTCTACTCCCCCAACATTACCGGAAGTCAGAGTTCTTGGACCAATTACCAGCTGCCTTACTAAGCTTCTCAGGATTTGAAGACTAGGGCACATACCTCAAGAAAGTACATAATTACATACTGCATCATATCAGTCTGTGAACAAGGATTTATTTCTTAAAATTTCAAAGCTGTCCACACACTACTAGGTTACAGAAGTGTAAAATTCCAAAGTCCTGGCCACGAGGGACCAGATGACTAAAGAGACATGTGATGAGCATATAGCCTAAGACCTATGAGGCACAGGCAACAAGAGAAAAAAGAAAATGAGTGTTGCAAGATCCAGGAAGCTGCTTGGAGGAGGTATGACCTGAAGAGGAAGGATGAGGTAGAGAAAAGGTTATGTATCCTCTGTCGGCAGCACAAAGAGAATGGAAAATAATGTGTGATTATGGGAAGATGGAAGTGTCATGACCTATTGTCACTGTGTTGAACTTACAAACACTGTGATGACCAGGCTGGGGCTGGGAGCAGATAGCTAAACATCACTTGTTGGAAATGGTGCTCAGCTGCCAACATGCATCAGGAATCCTGAAGAGCTTCTTACCACATACATCACTGGGTTCTGGCCCCCGGGGTGCTTCTTCAGAAGATCTGAGCAGGTTCTGAGAATTCGTATTTGGAGACAAAAGCAACTGAGGACAGTGGGGTCTTTCCATAAGGAAGTTTAAATGTTGTATACAGGTTAGAAAGGAAGAGGTTCAGAAAAGGATTAGAGAGACTTCATGGCAAAAGTAGGTCAGGATACACCCACATAGAATGGGGTTCACACAAACTGATGGAGAAAGTAGGGAAGGGAGAGAAGATCCTGTTGGTATGGCACTTACCATAGGCCACACAATATCTAGAAGGGAATTTGTGGAGAAATGAGGGCACGTGAGATCCAGTTCCTTCATCTGGACTCCCTGACAGTATTGGAGAGAAAAGGTCCAACAGAGACTGGAGAGTCAATACAAAGAGGGAATATGGACTGGCACTCAGACAAACCTGGGTTAGTATCCTGGCTCCATCACTGGCTCCGTCACTGTATACAAAATTATTAATCTCTCTTTTAACTCCCTGGCAAACAAATCTCCACTGTGACTTAGCGCCAAGTCTGTTCCCCTAAAAGTATAAAAATTAATACAACATTTACCCAGCACAGAACAAGCATTCAATAATATTAGCTGCTGCTTTTATTCTCACAAAGTCAACAGGCACAATACCCATTAGCTTTCTACATAGTTTAACCCTTTCAACCCACGCATGAGCATGTGTAATTAATAGGTTGTTCAGACTTCTTTCAAGTGGCCTTAGTGCATGCCTACTGTATTTATTTCATTGTTAAAATCACATTTTTTCACGATGATGTGGGATTCCCCTCTGAATGCTGAGATCGCCATTGATTAATAAAGAACTGCTTTGAGCCTATGTCAGGGCAGAACAGAACTATGTGGGGAAAGCTAAGCTGAATGCTGCTGGAAGAAAGAGGACAGAGTCAATTGACACCATAGAGCCGCCAGAGGGGAAAGATGCCAGCTGTCAGTTGTAACCTTACCGGAAGGCCATGAACCTCATGGTAAAATATAAAACAATGGAAATGGGTTAAATTAAGATGTAGGAGCTAGCCAATAAGAAGCTAGAGCTAATAGGCCAAGCAGTGATTTAATTAATACAGTTTCTGTGTGGTTATTTTGGGGCTGAGCAACCAGGAACAAACAAGTGGTCTCCTACTACAGGGTGAGAGGAAGAAGCCTAAAAGAGAAGAAAATAACATATGGAAGAAAAAGGGGAGAATCCTGGGGTAAGACATATTTAAAGGAAAGCGGGGGAGGCAGATAAGAGAAAGGTTGGTGTTGGGGAGATGGTCAACCAAACTAAGAATGTATGGAAAAGCCACAAAGAAACTTACTGCTTTATGAGCTCACTGTGGTGTGGTTTGAATGAGAAATATATAAGCTAATGTATTGAATACTTGGTCCCCAGTTGGTGGCAATATTTGGAGAGGCTATGGGACCTTTCAAAGGTGGAGCACTGCTGGAGAAAACTTGTCACTTGGACTTTGCGGATTTATAGCCTGGCTTCACTTCCTGCTGGCCTTCTCTGTTGCCTGTGTGTTTCAGTTACAAGGATCAAAAAGTGTGTTCAAACCAATTAAAGTCAAAAAGCAAGCTGGGCAGTGGTGACACATGCCTTTAATCCCAGCACTCTGGAGGTAGAGGCAAGTGGTTTTCTGAGTTCTCAGATTCGTTCGGTGCTGTGAGATGATATTTCTGTATGTTGTGAATATGTATTCTATTGATTGAGCATTAATAATTAATATAAGCCTCTGAATGATTATTTGGAAGCAGCTATGGGACAGGGTAGGACAGAGAATGTATCGTTTACAGATCAGAGAAGCTTCTTTTGGTAGTAGATAATGCTCAAAGCAGGAACCCATAACTGATCAACGTGCTGAGAATAAGTAACTGATGAGTGCTTGGATTAATAAGGGACACCTATGTTACACCCCCCCCCCCTTTAAAATGCAGGGATCATTGAGGAAGAGTGGGTGGAAGGACTATGGGAAGTAACCAAGAGAAGTGCAGTGGAGTATGTCTTCTGGATATGGCACAGCTATAGAATCATGAACACACAGAAACTGTGACTGCCTGTATAGGCAAGGGAAGAAGGAAAGGAAGGACACAAGGGTAGGAGGGAGACTGATTGGAAAGAGGAGGTCAATAGAAGTAGAGGAGGGATTAGAGAAGATAGTGGAGGTGAATGTAATACAATACAAGTATGTTTATCTTTTTTTAATTAATCAAATTCTTGAAATCACCTCTTTCACTCTCAAAAAAGCTCCTTGTTCAGAAGATAAGACAAATGATCCCCTTAACAGTTATCCCCAAATTACATATAAGATAAAGAACTCCCAGATCATGCAGTTGTTAAGTGACAGATCTGGAATTCGAACCTGCCAGCTTTCCTGTAAAGGATGTGCTTGAAACTTTTTCATCACACTGCATTCTGAAGGTCTCTGAAATCCAAGCTTGGTTGTGATTTCAAGCTTGAAATCCCTCTTTAGGTCAGAGGAGTACAAGGTTGAATAAAGGGAAATAGGCAGTCAGTTTGGAGAGGTAAGACAGAAATGTGTTGGAAGACTCTGGTAGAGGCAGGAAAAAGGATAAAGCCAATACAACTTCACACACTCGTTACTCCTCTCCTTGGAATATCCTGCAGCAACCAAAATGGGACATAATCACAACTGCTCTGCTCCTCAGAGAACAACATTGAGTCTCTGCAAGTAAGAATCTAAACAAACAGAAACCCTGCCTAAGGAAAGATGTCATCAGAAGTGAGAGGACCTGTCTTATATAGAAACTTGGTCTTTGAGAGACTGTACTTGTGGTGCATGGAATACCTTCCATATTGTTTACCCTTCTCAACAAGTCATTCGGCTAATTGAATATGGATTTAATGTCTACTCAACTGTCCTGAGTATGCTATTCACTCTAACATGATCTAAGACAAACTCCAAATTCAGCACTCCCCCTGAGCTCATTTCCTCCTCTACCTCTATCCTTTTAGGGTGACTTTGTACCAGTGCCTTAATATCAGGGACTCTAGGTTGATCAGCCTAGGTAGCATAGAGCAACTTCCTAAGGGAAAAGAGACTTATCATAAACCTGCCCTAACTTATGGATTTCGAAGAAAAATTGAAATTATTTAGGGACCATCTACTTAAAGCTTCTCCTCCTTCCTCTAGTAACAGTGAGCTAAGAAGAACTCTGCCTGTCAAGTTACCTGAGAGTAACAAGGTTGCTATTGGATTTCTAAATGATTAAAAGCATCCATGTGGTTACTTCAAAGCCATCGCCATGCTATTAGATACTTATAGAATGGTAATTGATACACCAAAACACTTTCTGTTGTGTTCAGAGGAAAAAAAACAACTTTATTAAAAGAACAAAATTAGAGTAGTCATAAAACTGTCAGTTGTTTATCTTAATAAAATAAAACAGGGCTTTCCTGTTTTGAATAAAGGAAGTTTTAACTATCCATAACAATTGAGACAATTATTAAATTTTATTGTCTTAATAGAAGCCCGTTGATTAACTGTGATTCATGGTTAAACTTAGCTCTGTTTTACAAGCATACGTAAGTGAACAGTAGTGTAAAAGGTGTTCAGATGTATAACTGGAAGTAAGTTTATTCAAATTCACGTTTTCTCCTGGAGGCTAGAAGAGCTTGCAAACAGCCAATTTCCTCAAAGTAAAACTTCCTTTGCTGTACATTGCTTTCAGCATTCTAAAGTCAGTTGGTGGAGGCAACCTTACTGAGAAGAGCCAACTTCCAATCTTAGGGTGAAAAGCCATACTGCTGGTCGTAGATTTTCTTTCTCAGAATAACTGGTGTTCTTTTCCTTCATGCATTTATATTTCCATCAGAACAGATATTTAGATTGTTCAGCAGTGGTAAATCATCACCTTTTGAGCAGTATTTGCTTTTGAAAACATCAAGTCAGTCAGAACAACCTTGAGTGATTAATATACACTTTAGCTTAACCATAATGTGGTTTTCTGAAACCCAGGATGCTGAGTGTTTAAAAAGAACTTTTTGAAGGGTCATTCTTGTGAGGTGAGAGAAAGGGTTAAGGTTAAGTTTCCTGAGGCTAAGGTTAAGTTTCAATAGATTCAGGACTTCCTATCCTAACCACTGCCTTTCCTTCAGTGCCTCAGGAAAGCCACATTTCTCTAAATTGCTAAAGCTGCTTGGCTTCCTTGGGACAAGGAACAAAGACTCAGTGAAGCCACTCTCTGGAAAAGGAATTTGTGGTGCTGCTGTCTTCGTCTGTTTCCTATTGGCATATGTGAACATCATCCCTGAGTTTTAAAGAATAGCTGTTTGTCTCACTAATGGTTTTTGAGGCTGAAAAGTCCAAGAATTTGACACTAGTATCTGGTGTGGGCTGTATTATGACCTAGCAGAGGCATTACGTGATGAGACAGAGCAAGTGTGCTAGCTTAGGTCTCTCTTCCTTTTCTTAAAAGCCACTAATGCTATTATTGGGACTGCCCTCTTGACTTCATCCAATCCTAATTACCACTCAAGTATCCCACCTCCAAATACCATTAACATATGACTGGGATTTAAAGTTCCAATTTGAGGACCAAAGTCAAAACGTAACACCGTCTTCGACTTAACATGTAGTATAACAGCTTATAAGTCTTGTGCTCTAGAATGAAACAAGGTTGTATTTTTGTTCTAAATTTTCTTTCATAAGTTTCCAATCACTTTGGTTCACAGCATCTCATGCTTTCTTCATAGCTCTCTCATAGACCCTCTGTCTCAGATGGATCTCCAAATGTAAATCCTCAAGGGGATTAAGCTAACTTTACCATCTGCCCCATTAGGAAGAGTCCTTACATAGGAAATTCTGGATCCATCCAAGACAGCCTTATCCTTATCCTACTTCTCTAAGCAGGCAGTCATGGGAAAGGAGCTTCCATTAGAAGCACATGGACAGCAGTATGACTTGTACTGTTAATTCTCTTTTGATTTTTTTTCTGTATGGGAGCAAAAAAAAAAGCAAAACTTTAAACTTTCAAAGAGGCAGAGCTTGCCTCTGTATAGTCCCAGTGCCCCAATTCTTGCACAGCCTTCTATGCCCTCTCCCATTCTCTATGTCCCACCCAGGGGTGTCCACCCTCTTGCTCAGCATCCTCCTCAACCACCCATGGATCTCTCCTCTACTATTTATCTAAACTCCCAATCCAATATCTGTGTCCCTTACAAGAGTCCAGTAACTCATCCTGGGTCTCTCTCATGTGTCTCCAGGGCCTGCCCAGTCCCTTCCTACGCTGCCCTTCCCAAAGACTCTTGGATCGTGTGGTTCGACGCTATGCTGAAGTGGTTGATGCTGGCAGCATCTTCATGGACCACTTCACTGACCGTGACAAGCTGCGTCTCCTCTACACACTGGCTGTCAATGCACACCCCATCATTCTGCAGGTACTTGGTGACACCCACAAGCTCTCCAGGTTATGTTACCACCTTGGAATTTCAGAGGCCATCCATGGGTTGATTTTTCTCCCCTTCTTGCTTTATGTCTTGGGGCCATAAATCTGGGCTCGTACATTTGCAACATCAGGTAAGTGACAGCCTTGGGAGCTAGTGAGGAAAGAGGTATGGGAGTGAAGGGCTGGGAATGTGGGTGACAGGGAACAGCAATCAAATTTACAAGTTGAGGCAGACAGGAAGGCCTTTGTTAAGGGAGGCGAATTTAATCTCTGCCACTAAGAGAAACATGATCTGAGCAAGTTAAAAGGATTGGTGAAACAGCTACCTAGAGATATACCTTGAAGCTGTGTTTGGAAAGGAGAAAAAAACTGGAAGTGACATAATTGAAAAGTGGTCAAATAAATGAGGACATATTGGGCCTGGGACACACTTAGTCAAAAAGATAGAGACACCATGTTAACAGTTATCCATAGAATTCATGGAGCTAAATTACCCCAGACCAAGGGTCAGGACATGGACACGTAAGTTACATCATGGACAGAAAAGATACCAGAAGTCACAAGGGAGTAGTAGAAAGGGTGAAAGAAGAGTAAAAGGTGAAGGAGTGGGATGGGAGGAGGAGGGAGAGAGAGAATAGTAGGGGGAGGGAGAAAAGGATGGAAGGAAAAGAGGAGGGAAATCTTGGCATGATAGCACAGGCTGTATAACAAGACCATCTTCTTTTTCTTTTTTTTTCTATCTTCTTGGGGGCGTGGGGTGTGAGACAGGGTTTCTCTGTGTAACCCTGACTGTCCTAGAACTCACTCTGTAGACCAGTATGACCTTGAACTCACAGAGATTTGCCTGTCTCTGTCTCTTGGTTCTGGGATTAAAGGCGTGCACCACCACCTGGCATGAGACCATCTTTTAAAATACCATAATATAAAAATACAGGCAGAGAAGAAAGGAGCCACAACACAGATAGATCCTAAATATTTGCCAAAAAACTAATGAATGACTACACAATGAAGACTGTTGGTTATTAGGTTCTTGCTGCATGCCAGGTGTACTGAATAATGGCTAGCATTGTCAATTAGTTCTCACTACAAGCCCCCAGAATGATATTGTCATCCCCATTGGGAATAAGACAGAAGAAGTGCCTTAGCCACCCACTATCACCTGTGAATGCTAAACTCAAAGATGTCTGCCATCAGAGACAACAGAAGCTATACTCTACTCACTAAACCTGCCTAGTGTCTTTGGTATTTGACATCCCAGTGACAGAGAAGAAGCTGCTCTTTGTCCTACATGCTCAGGGGTCTTCTTGGAGGCCTTTTACTCACAATTCTAACTTTTGTTGTCATCTTGGTTACCCGAAAGACTGGTTCCTGAGAGACCTGACCTGGAACCATGGGGCTGAGACACTTTACTCAACCCTGGGCTTTACCCAGAAAGAGTGTGGTATGAGACCAAGGAATGATGGTTTTGCACATTTAAACAAGGTCAGTAGGTCCAGGTTGTCCCTTGGAGGCACATAGTGTATAAGGTACTCCAGTTAGGGAAGCTCAAAGAGCATGACTCTTTATAACGTGACTTAAAAGAGGTAGAAGATACAGGAGAGAGAGAGAGAGAGAGAGAGAGAGAGAGAGAGAGAGAGAGAGAGAGAGAGAGAGAGAGAGAACTTTAAAGTCCACTTTTTTTTTTATTTTCTGTAGTGCTGGGGATGGGACCCAGGGCCTTGTGTATGTCAGATAAGCAGTCTGCTACTAAGATGCATCACTCAGACTTACTTTGATTTCTTAAGAAGGTAAACAAAGGGAAAAGTGGTGTTTATAATTTTGTTTGTCAGTTCTAGACAGATTCATTGAGAAAATGATCAACAGTTAAAGCTCTAACACAGACAGGGAATATTCCTTATGGCCCTACCAATAGATGAATACAAGTGGCCAATGGCTACTGAGAGAAGGAGAATCAGTCTTCTTTCTCCATGGACAAATTCCCACATAGATTTTCCAATTCCAATGACCAGCTCTGGTCACATGTACATATGAGTGACACTAAATAGACTCAGTAGGTTGTATATATGTGTGTGATTATATATATCTATAAATATATGTATCTATGTATAGCAATAATAAAGACTAGATCACGAATTTTGGAGAAAAAAGGGGGACACAGAAGTTAAGAGGAGGAAGGGAGGGGTGGGAATGATGGAGCTACAGGGTTCATTTATGATATACAAAAAACAGACAAAAACAAATAAAATATTTAAAAAATGGTCAAGAAAAAACAGCTAGGATTTCTTCCTAACTTTATATTACCCAAATCCACAAGTTGAGAGCTTTTACAAGGACAGAGGCTGGGCTATGCTTCCCTAGACCAATGTTAGTCTATCTGAAAGCTTCCTACCAGTGGAGAAGAATCTTTAAGTGTGTAGTTACCTGAACCATGCAGGATTGTCCAGTCTAGAAGCGGGGACTGCCACCTGAATTATTGTTGTCCCATCCTAGAACCAGGTAGTTATATTTATTCATTTATTTATTCATGAGCACTATTGACCAAGCTGACCTCAACCCTCCTGCCTCATCCTTCTGAGCAGCTGGAAGAAACCAGCTCATATGATACCTTATTTGTAATATATTTATTTAGTTATTTATTATTATTTGTCTTTCAGTTGCCCTGAAGTTGCTCTTTTATTTTTTTCCATGGCCTCTTCCTAAGTAATGATATCTTGGAAAGTACAGACTAGTCATATTTTTTAAATGGCACAACTTAAAAGAAAAATACCCTGAATCCTGGATACCACTGAAAATCACTGAAGGTTGGTTAGCATTCTCAGGTTCCACTTGGAGAAACTCGTAAAATCTGATCCACTGCATAAATGAGAGCAGCCTCCTTCCTGAGTCTTTCCATTAGCAACATACTCCCAAAGTGGGGGGAGGGCAGGGCCTTACTATGTTCCAAAAGCTATGAAAAGATGGGGAAATGTTTTGCCAGCATGTTTTGAGATCCAGGCTGGCAGTAAGACTTATTTGTGTGGGCTGTGGGTGAGAGGTAGAAAACAAACTGCTCTGTGAGATCTCTCTGTGTCTAATGCCTGCTCCTTCTGGCTTGGCAGATCTTCCCAGGGGCAGAGGGCTGGCCACTGCCCAAGTACCTGGGCTCCTGTGGTAGATTCCTGATCAGTACCAGCACCAGACCACTGCAAGAATTTTACGATGCACCCCCAGAACAAGCTGCTGACCTTGCCTACCAACTCCTTGGGGTCCTGGAATCCCTGAGGAGCAATGATTTGAACTATTTCTTCTACTTCACCCATGTTGATGCAGACATGTTTGGCATCTTTGACAATGGACATCTGTTCATCCGGGATGCCAGTGCACTAGGTGTCATCGACAAGCAGGAAGGTACTCAGCATGGGCTTGGTTGAGCAGCTGTCAAAGGGGATGTTAGGGTGACCAAGGCTAAGGAGGGGTGACCTGGGCCTTTGTACTCTCTGTATGTCACAGAGTAATCCAAGTTTGGGAAATGTTATTGGTCATAGCACAATATCCCCTCACCCTCATTTGAATTTCTGTTTTATCTTTATTTTCAAAGGGAAAATGAATTTGGTCTTGCCTGTAAGGGGCATTGTCCATGGTGGTATGGACCCCTGGTGAGCCCTCCCAGGGTAGTTCTGGATCTTACTCACAAACAAGTTACAGGCCCCTCTCCCCGTCAGACCCTTTCTCCTTAGATGCTCTTAGCCTTTATCTAAGATACAACAGCTGGCCTGATGCACTAGTTCACTTTGCAGTTAGTGTTAAAATATTGACCCTGTAAGGTTTGAAAATTACAAAGACGGGGAACTGAATGAGGTGTGTGAGCAAGTCACAGTTCTCATTGTTTACAACAGCTCAGCCAAGTGTTCTAGAGACCATTAAGCCCCAGTTTCTCAAGGTGACCGAATTTGCTGAGGACAAAAGATTTTTTTTCCCATTTCTGACACTTTTTTTTAACAAACTCTGCAAAGACAGAGAAAAAAACCTTTCCTCACTTCCTGATTTGCCTTTATTAAGAAGAATCAAATTAGAAGAGAGATTGATCCCAGCTAGGCAAACATCAGTTCCATTGGAACCTGCTGAACACATATTTTAGATGACATGTTTTCCTCCCTGACTTTTTATCCTAATTGTATAATAAAACCAATCCTAATACCATCCTCACTTCCCTAATTCAGTAATAACAGGAAAGTAACAATGTGGTTATGATTTTTAGAATTATAGCCCAGCTTCTGGTAGGGACAAGTGGGTTTTCCATGCTTGGGCTTTAGCCTAATTGTAGGACAGTATTACTCAATACTGTTCTCCAAAGGGGCTGTTGTGTTCTTGAGCCCTACATCTTCTGATGACAGGGAAATGCTTGGATACTAAAGCACTTCACTCTGCAATTGTAATTCGCAGTCCCCCTTCACCCCATCCCCACCCCCACCCCCACCCCCACAAGAATAGGTTTACAATATCTGATATTTTCTACTTCTCTTCTAGGCAACCAAGCAGCTTCCGGGACTGGAGAGAATGAAGACATTTTTAGCTGCTTGGTTTCTGACTGCCAGGTCCAGCTGTCCTCCTGTGACACTGTCTCTGAGAAGCAAAACCTGGTGCTGGTGTGTCAACAATTGCTGCCTCGACTTCTCCAGGGAAAGTTCCCTTCCCCTGTGCAAGAGAAAATAGACTCTGCTCTCAGTTTGTGTAGCAAGAATGCCAGCACAGACATGGAAGTTTTAGGGGCCACCAACCTTCTGAAGGACATCTTGAGACCACTGAGAACCTGTGACCCTAGATTTGCCTACCGCTACCCAGACTGCAAGTATAATGACAGGTTCTGAGTGACTGGGGCCTAACTAGCTTGAAGGGACAATCCACAAGCTCTTCCATGTCCCTGGTTGAGTTGATGCCAAATTGGAAGAAGCAATTCAGTTTAAATATTTAAGTACATTACTTTTTCTAAGAAACACTCAAAGCTAGTGAAAGAAATTCATCTATGTGCTTGCGTTCAAGTTCTCTAAAAGACAAGTGTCAAAACACAATTACATGAGCTTTCTTAGAGAGGACATGCTATGGGGAAGGTAAGAAGGGCAAACAGGCAAAGGCTGACAGGCGAACTCGTGCTGCACTCTGACCCACCAGCAAAAAAAAAAAAAAAAAAATAGGCAATGCAAGAAAGATTGTCTGGATATCTACAAGACCAATATGGAGCCATACACCAAGAGAGCTCCATGTCTCTCACGAACAGGTCTGCTGTATTAGCCCTGTGTGTTCAGGGCTAGACAGAACAGGTTGCCCAAGTGTGACTACAGCTTAGCTACAAAGACAGATTTCAGAGCACAGCAGCTTGAGGGCACCAGACAGGTTCCATTGCTCATTGTAGCTGAAGCCTGGGACCAGGGCCTGGTCTCTTCCACACCACATGCTTCAGTGCAAGACTCAAAGGAGTCCTAGAATTTTCATCCAAATGTGACCTTACAAGTTATTATTTAAAACAAAAAACAAAAAAAAATATTTTTTAAAGATCAATCAATGGAATGCATTTCCCTCTGCTGTACCTTTAAAATATTTAACTACATGGCTTATGGGCCTCTGTGCATGTCTCCTTAATAATCATAAAGGGCTCTTAGACCTTTGCCTAGCCTCCCTACTAGTCTTCTACTCCTGGGAATTGATCAGTCTACCTCCTTTCTACTACCTCTAAATCAGCACCTTGGAGGTCAGAATACCCAGTCAACAAGCCTTGATGCACCCGTGGGGAAACAGAGGCCCAGGGAGGATGTGATTTGCTTGGATAATGCCAAAACCCTCCCTACCAGTTCATTCCCCTGTTGCCTTCCCCATCAGTCTCAGACTCTCATCTTGGACTATTCAGTTATAATTTCATTCACATTTAAACATAAATCCCTATCTTGTGGTATACTGGGGGGCCTTTCAGTTTTGCCTTTTGACTGCTCCAGACACTCTCTGTCCCCTGGGAACCACAACAGTGAGGATGGCAGGCCAAGCTGCTGCAAGGACTGGCTTGTCATATGCCTGAGAAGCTTTAAAGCTGATGTCTTCTGGTTGACTGTTGAGAATCAAGTCCGACTGCATCTCCCTACTGACTTGCTTACGGTATGTGCTCCCAGACAGCCTCCTGACCAGAACCCAGGGAAGAGGCTACAGTCTCAGACTCCCCAAAGGTGCACATGAACATAAGACTGTCCTCAGGACTCTCCAGTACGCATGCCAGGCCTGGCCTCTCTCAACAGAACCATTGTTTTTCCACTAAAGACTGTAAGTGACTTTGAGTGACGCCCCAGGGGGAGTTGAAAAATGGAACTTACTATAACCCTCTTCTTATCTCTCTACCACATATCTGTGGGGAAGGCAAGAAGGGGGGGAAACTCTCCTCTGGACCAGTGATCTGGGACTCTAAAGAGTGGAGCTGCTGATTCTCAGAAGGGAACATAGCCCTAGACACCTCTTGAATCTAGACAAAGACATCTTATGTCACCCTTGATCGCATCCCAGGAGAGAGCAAAGAACAAAACTATCTGAGTACCCCCTGGAGGAGAGTGGGATATTTGTTTTTAGTACAAGCTAAAGCAAACTATGTGTTTTTGCAGCTGTGAGCACATCTGCAGGGCTGGCCAAAGGAGGACAAACAACTCTTAGGCAGGGCCTAACACTTTGGAGTGGCCTGGAAATAGCTCCTCAGCTAGTGACCTTTTGCAAGATCAGGAGGTTGAGAAGTCCCTTTTCTCATGCCTTTTGAGGAAAAAGCAGACTTGCTCTTGTCATTGTGATTAAAGATCCCAGGCCCCCTCCTAGGTGTTATCTCCAAGGGATATACTCTCCACTACCTGCCATCTGTTTATTCTCTACCGCTCCTTCAAAGGACACCTCTCTCTCCAACGCAGGAGTGTAGTAGGCAGAGAGTACTGACTGCCAGCTTTTTGGGCTCTGCCTTGGTCACTCTGTGGCTTCACTCCAGGCCACGCCCATCCTAAGGCTTATCCATACCTAGTCACTGGGCTTGGCAAGATGTGATGTCTCAGGCAATTTGTCCCACTTAGCTACAACTCTGATGGGTAGTTTTTATTTCAAAACTCTCCATGAATCAGACCAAGACTTTACTGGCCCTTCATCACAGTCCAACTTCCCCCACTCCTCCTTTTCCTCTGAATTCTTTTCACAGGTGTTGGCTAGACAACTTGTGCCCATTTTGTGCCAAAATGGTAGCTCCAGAAAAGTATGTTCACATCTTAATTCCCAGAAACTGTGACAATTGCCTTATATGGGATATGGTTAAGGATGCTGGGACTTTCCAGGATTATCTAAGTGCATCCTAAATGGCAGCCCATTTGTCTTCATTATGAGGGAGGCTGGGGGACTTTTAAGAGAGAAGAACCAGTGATGTGAAAGCAGAGGCTAAGATTGGAATGAGGGCAACTATAAGCCTCCAGGAGTCACCAGAATCTGGAAGAGGCAAGCGATGAACCTTCTGCCAGATCCCTAAGAGGGAACATGGCTCTAATGCTACCCTAACTTTAACCCACTGAACCCCAAGAACTGTGAAAGGATATAAATCTATTGGTATACACCACCTTCTGTATAGTGATTTGTTTAAATACCTTCAGGAATCCAATACATACTCCAAAGTCTACTGAATATCAGCTTCCAGAGAGCTCCAACTGCAATACTTGTCCACAGTCTACTGTGAGCAAATGGAAAGTAGTCCTTGGGCTGATGATGTAGCGCACTGGTAGAGCCCTTGCTTAGCATGCTCAGGGCCCTAGTTTTGGTCCCAGTACAACAGAAGCATGTCTTGGCATGGGAAACATGTGCTGTATCCCCATCCAGGGCTGAGGGCTTCCTTCCTCCAAAGCTCTAAACATCACCGAAGAGCCTGTTCAGTCCTCCATTTATGCAGAGCCTTTAAAATAGGCCAACCACTACAGAACACTTTCTGAACCTTGTCCCTGAAATTCTGGTCCACATGTTTGTGCCTCATTTGAGTATGATTTCAGGAAGACCTGTGTCCTGCTTCCCCATCCGTCTGGGAGCTTCCTGAGTCTGGGAGTGATGTGGAGAACTTTGTGTTCCCCACAACAAGGGAGGGCAGGACCCAGAGCAGAGGCTGAGAAAAATGAGTGCCTTCTTTAGCCCTTCCCTACATTGTTCATACACCATAATGGCTACCCATCAGATGGAAGACTTCTCAACAGGCAAGAGACAGTTGAGTCAGCACTCAGCCTTCAACCAGAAAAAAATTATCACCAGCTAGTCTCTACTCCCTGGGATTTGAGTGGAGGCATTATTTCGCCAGTTTTTGTCAGCTATGCCTTTTAGCCCGTAGGACTGGCTATGTGACTTGTGGGGCCCAAAGACAAATGAAAATTTGAGATGGACCTGTACAGAAACAACTAATAGTTGCAAAATGAAACAGCAAAGCTGAGCTGAGGCCCTCTGCTCTATAGGTTACAGGCTCACCAAGCTGGCCCAGGGGACAGAGTGCAGATACGGATTCCCCTTACATTTGACATTGAGTCTTGCTGGCATTTGCTAAGGGCTCATTTAACCTTCACACCCAAGGGAGCAAGTTTAGAACAGGGATGAAATGTAATATATGCCAAAGGCTTATGAGATCAGACTCCACCAACTGCAGTTATCAGGAAGATATAATGCCAGCTCGCCCACAAGTCTGACTTAGCACAGGAGAATGCTGGCTTCAGTGTTTTGTTAAGTGTGGTTGTTTTTAAGTTTCCTGCTTGTGCTCTTGCATCGTCTGACTTCTGCCTATAAGTGATTCCCTAAGTCTGAACGTTTTCTCTGGTGTTAACAGAAATACTTTGTTGAAACTGAGGTCTTTGGGGGAAAGTCCTGATCTCTGGAAATAGACTGACTTGCTATCAAATCATGACTATCCTGTTACTGTATAACTTTCTCCATGTTATTTATCTTTTCCAGAACTCACTCTTTTTGTGTATAAAATATGGAGGAAGAGATTTACTCTTGCAGAAATATTGTCCCCTGTAAGTGATGTGGGTCTGTCTCTTTTTGAAAGGGAAGAACAGAGGCATTCTCCATAGAGAACATAGTGACATTTTGGAGGAAATCTTGACCCCTACCCAGGAGGCTGCTAGCCCTCTGGCTACTGACAGTCTGACTGTGGTTATTTTTGGTGCTTCTCCCATTCAGACCCTTGGTCATTCATGAAAGGCAGCTGGGCAGCTTCTGTCCCCACCTCCCTCCCTAGCCTGGCCCTCCAGCAGGCTCAGAAGGGAATCTTCCAGTGAACATGGTACAGGGAGCCTTACCAAGTCCATCTGTGCTCATTATGTGCAGAGAATGAGGACATATTGTCCCAGTGAGCACCAGTCTCCTAGTTAGCTCATGGTGCTGTGGCTCCCCTATCCACCTTACCCCTGCTTTCCACACACATCGGCCTGATTGAGCTCACAAGAACATAGGATATTCTCTGATCAGCTTGCAGCTCTTGAAGGAATTTTAAATGATAGAAAAAACTTGACACCCAAGCAGGGTACAACAGCATTTGCAGGTTTGCTTTCCAAGAAATCAAGTTGGGGGCGTTGCCCAGCAAAGGCATTTTATGCCAGTGCCTCATATGTTAGAGCTCTTTGAAGAGATAGTAAGGAGACAAGAAGAACACCCCTGTTCCACTCAGATGAGTAAGGAATGGCTTCAGGCCTGTACTGTGACCATAGGGCCAGCAAGCATGGCAATCCCAAGGGAAAATTGGCTCTTGGAGCAGGCATGTATCCCTTTGGATCCTGCCACAGTCAGCAGTGCAAAAATCAATATATCCAAGATACTGTTTGCAGGAATGTTAGTCATTGCAATTAAGCAATAAATACTTAATTTATGATAAAAATAAACAGGTATGTACTATAATAGCAAAATGTTGGAAATACCATGAAGGTGGTTATGCGGGACTATAGAATAAACTCCAGCGCATCCATACAAAGGGTGCCACACCTTGTACAGAAGGACGATAAATGACTGAATTCACATGAAGAAAAGCACCGTGAGCACATAAAACAAGCTGATTTTTGTGCAGGTAGAAGAGCCATAAAATTCCATTTACACATAAATGCTCACTTGAAATATTCTAAACTGGATACTATGAAGAATTGGAAGGAATTATATTATTGTATATCAGATTACATCCACAGTACAGGCTAGAAAAGTTGAAGCGTGTCTGGAGCTCCATTAGGAAAAGAGCAGCCTTTGTTTAGCTTCTTCATGGTTAAGGTCAGAGTGAGAGATGCTTGGTCCTTCTGTCTGTACAATGTTCATGTTGTTGTTTGTGTTAAGACATGAGTACAGAGCAGCCTTGTTTTGTCTTCATCCCTCTTAGTCAAAGAGGGGCCTTGTTTGATGTTGGCAATCTGAGAAATTATTTGTGTCTAAGGAGAACACAAGGACTGTGCTGTGCTAGCCAAGCCAGCTGTGGGTAACACTGAGGCTAAGGCTTAAATGACCATGCCAATCCAACTCCACCCCGCTAGGGTGCGCATCTCCTTCTCTGTAGGACAACTGGTAAATGTCAAATATGGTCTATAGGTCAATAAATGGGGCTGTTATGAATATTAATTTCTGAGTATCAGTAAAGATTTTGGTTAAGTGATGTGTTAACATATGAGGATCCTGAATGAAGATAATAAATGGATCCTACATTCTATTTTGTAGCTTTGTAATATAAAAACTTTTTTTATATTGTGTGATATCCTCTGTGTGTATCTATGTGTGTATGTGTGTGTATGCGTGCATGTGTGCATGTGTGTGTGTGTGTGTGTGTGTGTGTGTGTGTACCACAACACTCATGTTGTTGTCAGTTCTTTCTTTCTACCTTCAGGATCAAACTCAGGTTGTCAGGTTTGGTAACAGGAACATTTACCTTTCAAATCATCTTGCTAGCTCAAAGGGGTTTTATTTTGTCTTATGCGGTGAACGCTCCTGGCCAGCAGGGAAGAACAACCACCAGTCAAGGATTCTTCTCAAATCACGCTTTATTGGAGCCTCTTGGTTGAAGGGAGAGCAGGAAGCGAGGGGCCCCGAGGACTAAACAGCAGCTGCTTATATAGGGAGAGCGGACACAGGTCGTGCCTGGATTGGCTACTCGCTCGTCTTTCCATGCCCCTGGCCACGGGATTGGCCATGATTACTGCACACTACTGTGCATGCGAGAGGTTCTGTCTACAGCCTTGCCTAATATGGAGTTGTTTACTCGGTGATGCAGGGGTTCGGTGCCATCTTGTAATGGTGGCCGGCAAATCGGCTTCCTGCAGTTCCTCCTTTTTGTTTTTATATCAGAATAGGCAACAAGGGGTCTTATTCCTGTTCTGGCTCCCACCTCATGATGTGGGGGGGGGGATCAAGGGAGGCCCAGGCTTGTGGTACTCCTTCTCCTGTGCAATGGGCCAAACCCCTAGAAGGTGCAAAGGCAGTATCTCAAGCATTGTCTCAGCATACCTTCCCTGGTACAATGGGAACTAGCCCTACAGGGGTGCAAAAGCTATGCAGGACAAATGCCTACTGGTTCTTAAGAACCGATAACCATATTTGGGGAGAGTCACCACACTCCAAAGCAGCTAGGGCCTGTAGGACAGCAACCTTATTTCTATTTGTTTGGGCTTGAAGATGGCAAATCAGCCACAAGCAGACCATGCATCCTCCCAGACAGCATGCCAGAAATATCCCAACCCCCACCCATTCTTTAAAAAAGGAGAGAGAGGAATATAGCCAATCAGAAAACTGTTCAAGGGTGATGGGCTGGACATGAGTATTGTTCAGGATAGTGATCTGAAACAATTGATTCTGGAGAAACAGCTCCGCTTCCCGTGACCAGTTCCCTGCCAGATACTCCCCAATTGGAATTGTTAAAGACAAGAGAAGTAATGCACACATGTTTTTGATAGGAGACACATCCGATCTGGACCAGACGGGTCAATTCATCCACCTGGGTCTGCACATAATCTATCCTCTGATTGGCAGATATTATGCCAGAAAGGATATGATTGCCGATTTTATTCTGGGTTTCTAATGCATCAGCTGTTTTTGAAACCACATCGTTAATTGTTGTCGCCGTTTGCACCTGATTAGCCATGGCTATCCCAGCCGTGAAGGCAGCCGCCACCAACACTGCTATAGCGGTGACTATGGCTGCAGTAATACCAAAGTCACGTCGTTCATGCAAAAGCGTTGTGATGGGAAATTGGTCCGGGTCAGCCTGGACCGGGAGGGGTACGAAGGTTGGGACCTTCACCATTATAGCCAGCTTTTGGGTGCCATTCCAACATTCAGACAAGTGGCAATTAACTGATCCATTTGTGCAATCCAAGGTACCTGAGGAGTCTGGGGTGGAATTAGTAAGCAAAAAGGAAAAAGGAGGGGTCACACAGACTGCAGCTTCCCCTAGAGTGGCATTACCCAGTTCTTCTTCCTGATTAATGTGAAGCCATCTCCCCTGGCCCAATGACTCTGATATGCTACCAGAAACATTAAGGAGCCAAGTCCTAGTTAATTGTAGCGTTGCCAGGGCTGAGATGTCCGCAGTGGCTCCCATCTCATTAGAGAGCAGCCATTGAAACCAGGACCATCCTGATCCGATAGTAGAATTTTGATTAGACTGGTTATAAAAGTATCTCCTCATGGATGGGGATAGGGAGAACCCATAGGCAACCTGTGCCTTTTCCCAAGTCTTAGCTTGGCAGGCAGTGAATGTGGGTGGAAATGAAAAATCTGGAACACAGTGTGGTGACACCCTAAAATGAGTGGCATTTTTAGGGGTGGATGCACCTCTCAACAGTACCATGGACTCCACTCTCATGGCCAAGGTGGTAGCATTAATAGATGTAGCATTACTGGGCCCTCCTGACCCTGAGGTGGCACCCTGAGTCACCTGGGCTAATGCTGCACCCAGGAACCCTATCCCAACTTTACTCTGCATCAGGGGATCCATCCAATTGGTCAAGTTTTGTGTAAAAGCCTTATGCAGGGTCCCTTCCCCTCAAGGGAGAAACACATAGTCCCATTTAGGGCTATCTTTGTAGCATTAAACAACTCCTGTTTAGCATCTGAGTTAGGCAGACAGGGTGCCTCCAGATCACAGGAGGTGGAAAACAATGTGGGCAATATGGAAGAGTTAGCATGAACAGGCATCGGCATGGGCCAGGCCCTCGTTACCGCCCATAACATCATTGGACTCGCGTTCAGCAGGGTTGTCTCTATTGCCAGGATCAGCATCCATGTTGCAGCCCTCATCTTCAGCTGTTGGTCTCAGGCTTCTTGTCAGCCGTGTCGGTACCCAATGAGGAACTTTTTGACTCTGTGGGAAAACACAAACAGCTCCCCTAGATCTCGCAATGACTGGATCCGGTCCATTCCATTTATTATCCAACACATCCTTCCACATAACAGACACTCCCTTATCTTCGGGGGTCATGTTAGCATGTCTATCAGCCGCTGTTCGGCCTTGACCATCAAAAATTAAAAAATTAAATGTAAAAAGTGCCAAAGCAATTCTATCCCTGGGGGACACTGTTTCTGCTATTCCCCCTTTTTGTTTTTTTAGAATATCTTTGAGGCTTCTGTTAGCCTTTCAACGATCCCCTGGCCTTGGAGTTATATGGCAGGCCAAAAGTATGTTCAACTTGAAGCTGTATGCAAAAGGAGCAAAAGCTGTGGGAGGAATATGCTGGGCCGTTGTCCGTTTTCAAATGCAGCGGTTTACCCCAGGCCACCCAGGCTTCCAGGCAATGAATTTTAACGTGGGCAACCTTTTCCCCTGCCAAGGGGGTAGCATGGACAATTCCTGAACAGGTATCAACGGACACGTGTAAATATTTCAACCTCCCAAATTCAGGGATGTGAGTCACGTCCATCTGCCATAGATTAGTCAGGCGCAGGCCCCGAGGGTTAACCCCTGTGTGAGGAGGGTGAAGAAAAGTCACACAAGAGGAACAGGCCTTCACAATATCTCTTGCATTGCTTCTGGACAGGGCAAATTTTCTACAAAGGGTATCAGCGGGTACATTATAGAGCCTGTAGAACTCTCGAGCAAGCTCCACTGGGTCTGCAGCAACCAAGGCCATAGCTCTGGTTGCCTGATCAGCCCTTGCATTAGCCTCAGACATAGAATCAGGCAGTAGGGTATGGGCTCTAATATGGCCAATATAGAATGGATTACTCCTTTGAAGTATATGTTGCTGAATCTGTATTAGAACATTGGAAACCGGACTTGACTGGCAAATGGAAGCAGCCACCTCGAGGGAGGACACCGCATTAACTACATATTGTGAGTCCGAAAACAAAAGGCTCAGGAAATTTCTTAAAAACCTCCAATACCACCAAGCATTCGGTAGTCTGAGGGGCATCGGGTTGAAAATTAAATACCACCGGTGGCTGATTATCCACCACCATAGCCCCTATTCCTGTTTTTGAGCCATCAGTAAATATGGTTACAGCTCCCAATAAGGGCTTAGGGGAGGTAACTCGTGGAAAGTACACCAAATTCTTTTCCACAAAACTCAAAATTGGATGCTTAGGAAAATGATTATCAATAGTATTAGAAAAGGTGCAAAGCAAAATAGCCCAATTGTCCACAGTAGCGGCCAAGACCTCCACTTGCTCTTTAGTATAGGGTATAATCAGCTTATCAGGCATCTTTGCAAAACAGGTCAAGCAAAATTTTATTCCCATTAAGGCTTGATTAGCTACCAAGTCAGGATAGTATCTAAGCATTCTTGCCCCAAGTGAATTACCATGCAGCCACCATAGAGGTCCCTCTTGCCATAAAACTCCTGTTGGAATATTTTTTGTTTTTAATATACAAAGAGAAATTGGCAAAGACAGGTCATGGCGGCACAGCTGTGCCTTGGATATAACCCCCTCAACTTTACGTAAAGATTGCATAGCGGCAGGTGTCAACATCTGGGGGGAAGTAAGGTCAGGATTACCCTCTAAGATAGAAAATAGGGGCAGTAGCTCTGACCTTGGTATATGTAGATACCCTCTGATCCAATTAATATCTCCTAGTAACTGTTGGAAATCATTAAGTGTCCTTAAGTTTTGGGTACGAATAAGGACCTTCTGGGGTCTGATTGTATCTGGGGAGATAATGGAACCCAGAAACTGTGCAGGTGTAGAGCACTGTACTTTCGCAGGGGCTACAATTAGCCCTTGCTTTTCCAAGGTCTGAACAGTATTTTGAAAAGCTTCCCTAAGTACCTGTTGGGATGAAGCTGTCAACAGGATATCATCCATGTAATGAATGACCTTTACAGTGGGAAACTGTCTCCTTACAGCCATCAGGGCAGAGTCTACAAATAGCTGGCACATAGTAGGACTGTTTGCCATCCCCTGGGGGAGGGTTCTCCACTGATAATGGGCATCAGGCTGTTCATGATTTACAGAAGGCAAAGTGAAGGCGAACCTTTCCCTATCCTGGGAACACAGCGGAATGGAAAAGAAGCAATCTTTGATATCTAGTACTATAATTGGCCAATCCTTTGGCAGGGCAGAGAGTAATGGGAGACCCTTTTGGGCTGCCCCCATGACTTGCATCTGACTGTTTACAGCCCGCAAGTCATGTAATAACCTCCATTTTCCTGATGCCTTTTTGGTAACAAAGATCGGGGTATTCCATGGTGATACAGAAGGCTCAATGTGACCTAATTGCAATTGTTCCTCAATTAGTTGTCTAGTGACTTCCAATTTCTCCTGGGAAAGGGGCCACTGGGGGATCCATACAGCCTTATTTGTTGTCCATGGTATGGGTATGGAGCCCATTGTGGAAGCCGATATGTCAGTGGCCCCTAAGAAAAACCCAATCCTTTGCGGTCTGTCTTACTGACCGGTATTATCGGGTCGGGTATGCCTTGGAGATTTTTTCCCAGGCCTTGAGAAGGAACAAATCCTTGCAACCTCATCATATCTTTGCTTTTATCTGAAAATTCATTAGTCAACCTGAGCTGTAATTGCTGCTGAACATCCCTCCCCCAGAGGTTAATGGGGAGGTCTACTACAAAAGGTTGTATTTTCCCATGCTGATCTTCTATTCTCCAAGTCAATTCCTTAGAACTGATGCACGGTGTACATGCGTACCCTAGCCCCTGTAGGGACTGGCAGGATTGCTGTAAAGTTATTGCTTAGGCCAGGACTGGGTTCTGATAATGCTTTGATCCACGCCAGTGTCCACCAAGCCTGAAAAAACTTTTCCTTCAATAGTCAACTCTAAGATCGGTCTATCATTAAGGGCCATGGACAAACAGGCAAGGTCAACTCCTGTGGACCCCAAGCTCTCATTCCCTCTTACTCTGTCTGCAGAGGGGAATGATTCATGCTTGGAGGGCAAAACTAACAATTGAGCAACCCGGTCACCGGGAGCAACAGAAATTACACCATGGAGAACGTGACAAAGAATCTTAATCTGCCCCGTATAATCAGGGTCAATAACACCTGGGTGAACTATCAATCCTTTCATAGTAGATGAGGAGCGCCCCAAAACAATCCCTACATGCCCCTCCTGCAAGGGGCCCGACATGTCAGTTCCCATAATCTGAACTCCCATGTCTGGGGTTAATACCATTCCGGAGGTGGCACAGAGGTCCAACCCTGCAGAACCGATGGTGGCTCTCCGGATTGGTGGGCATGCCTCTGGTGACTCAGAGGTGGGGTTGAAGCCTGAAGCACCCCAAATATTTTCGGGCTCCGGGGACTGGAGCCCCTCATCCCTTTTTTTTGTCTCAGAACTAGAGGCTTGTGGGATAGGCTGACCATTAATGTCCTTCACTGAGTGGCATTCATTGGCCCAATGCTTTCCCTTCTTACAGCTAGGGCAAGTGCCTGGCATACGCAGACCAGGCCTTGTAGGCGGTTTGGGCTGTCCGCTGCCATTAGGACAATTTCTTTTTAAGTGTCCCATCTGGCCGCATCGAAAACATCCTTTGTTTTTTGTATCCTGGGCCGATCTAGTGGCCGAAAGCACCGCCGCTGCTAAGCCTGCATTTGTTAAAGGGCCTCCAATTTCCCTACAGGCCTTCAACCAAGCATCCAGTCCTTTATTGCCTGACTGGTCCTATGGCTCGCTGACATTCTTTAGTGCTTTGTTCAAAAATTATCTGTTGCACAAACGGCAGGGTCACATCTGAATTTCCAAAGATCTTTTCAGAGACCTCAGTCATCCTGGCCACAAAGTCCGCAAATGGCTTCGTGGGTCCTTGGACAATCTTGGTCAAATTGCCTGTCACTTCCCCTTTATTGGGTAGGACCTTCCAAGCAAGGTAGTAAATATCACTAATTTGCTGGTACACCTCAAGGGGGTGATTAACTTGGTTTCCAGCAAACTGTCCTTGTCCGAAAAGCATCTCGGCAGTCCAATCTGGGTGGCCATTTCATGCATTAAGCCGAGCCTGAACCTGTGCCTTGTCAGCGGCCAGGGATTTGAATTCCAGGAATTGTCCTCGGGACAGGCATGCCCTAGCAATCTCTGTCCAGTCTGTGGGTGTTAAAACCTGGGTACAGAGCCTGCGCAATAACACAATGGTATAGTCTGCAGTGGGCCCAAAGTCCCTAGCCACGGCAACTATGTCCTTCAGCTGTTTATAGGGCACCGGCTCATACCATCTATGATGTGTATCAGCATCTTCAAACACTGGGAAGGCTGAGGCCAAACGAGCCCAAGTATTACTGCTAATGAAATGATAGCCTTTGTCAGGCTGTGTTGCCTGCGCATAAGATGGCAGCGCTGTGGGTCAAAACTCACCCAGCAGCCGCCCAGGCCCTCCTCTGGCCCCGCTTCCAACTGCAGGAACCCGCAGCAGGCTTTGCCGCCCACACCACTCCTCCTCATATCTAGCAACTTCCTCCTCTAAGTCCTCCTCTTCCTGAGGACTCAGCTCATCGTCCGACAAGTCTAGGTCAGCAAACTCCTCAAGAACCGGATAAAGCCGATTCCTCTCCTCCATTTTTGTGCCCAAGGGCTCTCTTTGGCCCTTTTCCCTGGGCTTAACTTTTGGATCCTTTTCCTTTTTTCTTTTAGGCTTATCCAAGTCTCCCCCTTTTGATTCCGATTCTGATAAGCTGTCCTGGTGTGCCATTAATGCCTCCCTACCTTTTCTAACAAGATCTGTATTATCACCCCCTCGTAAGCAGTTCCTCACTAGTCGCCATAGCGGCATAGTGCCGCGGCCTATTTTGTCCTCATGTTTAGCTCTTTCCAAGTCCCATCCTAATTTTTCCCATAAGGGCAAGGTGAAATCCCCAGAGACCGCGAACCACGGTGCGTTTTGGTCAATGTCCTTCATGACCGTATTGATCGTGCTCTGAGAAACCTTCAGGCCACGTTGTTTAAGCAGTGCCTGCAAGGGGCTAATCAGGTCGTTGGTACCAGGGCCGACCCCTTGAGTGTTGCCCATAATGCAGTCTTATGTATGGGTGCCCTACCAGGGAGCCGCTTAATCTACAGCAGTCTTACTTCTGATTTTTGACTAGGCACAATCACAACAACAGAGGCACTCTTGACCAGGCTTATGGCAGTGCAACCAAAAGCAACACAGGAACACACAGATCAGTATCACCACGAAAGCGAGGCAGAACACTCCAGGCTCAACTCCAGCAATCATCATACCTGGGAGACTTGCTTACCGACGTCGCCGCTCCGCGTGTCGAGTTCTTAATCCTCTTCGGCCCCTTGCCCAGTGACCAAAAGATGTCCCGGCATCCCGGGTTTCTGGCACCAGTTGCGGTGAACCCCCCTGGCCAGCAGGGAAGAACAACCATCAGTCAAGGATTCTTCTCAAATCACGCTTTATTGGAGCCTCTTGGTTGAAGGGAGAGCAGGAAGCGAGGGGCCCCAAGGACTAAACAGCAGCTGCTTATATAGGGAAAGTGGACATGGGTCGTGCCTGGATTGGCTACTCGCTCATCTTTCGATGCCCCTGGCCACGGGATTGGCCATGATTACTGCACACTACTGCGCATGCGAGAGGTTCTGTCTACAGCCTTGCCTAATATGGAGTTGTTTACTCGGTGGTGCAGGGGTTCAGCGCCATCTTGTAATGGCAGCCGGCAAATCGGCTTCCTGCAGTCTTATTATTTTATTTTTAAACTGTATCTCATAGAACAGAAATTAATTCAGCACCATGTAAAGAGGTTGGCTGGCATGTCAGGGTTGTGCTGCACAAAACAAAATGCACATATCAAAATATCAAAGCATTATATATGTGACATAATGGCCCTAACTATGAGAAGCACATGGAAACTGAACTAGCATCACAAGAGGATTCAGGCCACCCATAGGAGGTATAGTCTAGGGCAGTGTTACTTGGGTAGAAGCATTACTGTTCCATTTCCATTGTTACTGTCGTTTATCTCTATCTCTTTGATCCAATCTGTTTATGTGAATGTGTCCATCATGGGACCAGGGCTACTTGTATCATAGCTGAAGAAAGCAGAGACTCAGGGCCCAGATTCTTTCCCTATTATACACAAACAACAGTGTTCTTTGGAGAGCAGCTACCAAACATAGTCTAACCCAATTCCCCACCCTGCCATTCCAGTCATCCTTTAGCCAAATCCATTTGCAGCTTGCCTGAACCTGTAACAACTCTCTGAAAAGAAAATCACCCATTAAGGGGAATTGCGCCAAAAGTCAGTAGTATTTGGCTTGTTGAAAATACAAATATTTTAATATGTTATTTTTTAATGATCCTACCCAGGGAAGGCAAAATTTCAGGAAAAGAATCAAGTCATGGAAACTGTGTGAACATAATCCTATTGAAAAGCAATTTGGTAAAGTTCATCAAGAGCCTTAAAAATGGAATAGTGGGGAGAGGAAGGGAAAGGAGCCTTAAAAGGGATGGCACACTCTACCTAGTAATTCCACTTCTGGGATGCCATCCAGAGGAAGCCATTAAGAACACAGAGAGACATGTGTGCAGACCAACTGCAAAATAATCACGGGTTGAACATTCATGACCTTCACTGAATGAGAGTAAGTAGTATTTTTAATAGGTATATAAATTACAAAACAGAGTAACATGGGAGAGGAGAAAGCAGAATCACAACTTTGAAAGCCCAAAAGCAAATAATTTAGAAGCAAAAGAACAGTATTCTAAATTGGCAGCAAAGAATGTGAGAACCAGCTCAATTCATACCACAAAAGCCTTCCCTCCAAAAGCTTGAGACTGACATCAGATGGCACCAGAAATGAGGGCCAAAAGGTGCCTGTGGTTTGTATAAGGCTTCTTTTTAAAAGCAATTGGATGTCTGCCTGATTCCTCAGCTTTCAGTCAAGGCCCTCAAAGATCAACAAAGAATAAGACACTCTATTATGCCCTGGACAGTGCATAATAATAATGTGCAGAGAGGGCCTGAAAGTTTTTGTGCATGAAGACTCTAAATTCCCAACCCTCTCCCATACCTCCAGGCTAGAGAATAGATGAGTGAACTCTAATCCCAGAACCTCATGGAAGAGACTGACATCAGAAACTCCTCGAATAACCCCCTTATCATGTCCCCACTAGGTCACATCCTACAAACCCCATGTGCTTTCCAGAGCACTCAGTCATCTTTTTCAGTTCCCTGCTCCTTTTGTTTTCCTTCTGGTTTTGAGTCCCAACATTATTTTGAAATGACCTCAAGCCTTCAGAAAAGGTGATAGAAAAGTCCAAATGCCTTCTGTGTACCCTGCATTACTCATTATTTGCTTTCTTTCCCATGCCTGTTTGATCGCACCATCCCTCCCTCTTCACCCATCTCTCTCCCTGGGTGGCCCTGATGCCTTGCGCTCCACCTTTTATATTCCTACTGTTTTCTGAGTTATTTTGGAAAGATCACACATGTGTACCTATATACTTGAGTCCATATCCTAAAAGCAAAGACTTCTATAATTATAATTTGAGGATCCAGACCAGAACAGTATCACTAAAAAACTGTTAGCCAACTACAGCACTTCTTCCAATTTTGTTAATGTCCCTTAAACTGTCCTTCAAACAAATACGTTTTCTTCCTGTCCCAGAACCTAATCCAGGACCACACATTGCACATAGCTGTTGTATGACTCTGGTCTCATTTAACTTGAAATGATTGTTCCACCTACACATGTGTGTTTCATCACTTTGATGCTTTTAAAGTGGAAAGGCTGTTTGTTTTGTAGAATGTCATCCAAATGTGTTTCTTTGATTCAGTTTGGTTTTTTCTTTTATTTGGAGTAAGAATGTCTTGGAAATGACACTGCGATTTCTCAACTGTTTCCTATCAGATACCATATGAGGTCAGTTTATCCTATTGCAGCTGATGCTGGTCTAGTGATGTGTACTTGCAAACATCTACTGCAACTGAAGAAGTGATATTTGGCAAATATCAAAAGATCCTCTATTTCTAGAACTTCTGCCTACTAACTTTAGTATCCATTGATAATGCTTCTCTGAATCAGCTGTCACTATAATGGTTGCCAAAAAAGTGACTTTTTAAATTCTATTATCTTTTACATTGATTAGTTGCAACCCTAGTATGAAAAGAACTTTTTCTTTCCCTCTGCTTACTATTTTATTTGTGCATCTATATATGTATGAACTAGTGGATTCATATTCAATGGGTTATAATTTGTTTCCATTTATTTGAATGCTTAAATTTTTCCCAGAGTTGGTGATTGGGTTGTCAAGGAACACTAGACATGAGAAGATGATGACTTCAAATTTCTGAAGGAAAATTGTTTCCAACTTTGAAAATGTCTGTTTAAACTATCCAAAATATTTCCAGATATTCAAAGTCTAAGGTTTTCTTTGTAGATTCCCTGTCTTAGGAAGCCATCAGCAGATGTGTTTTGCTACAAGAGCACAATAGGAATAGATATTAAATAAAGGATATAAGAGTTGCAGGGAACCAGAGAACTTGCATGGAGATGGGCAAGGATCCCAGAACACTAGTAAGATAGTTCCTCAAGTCTGCTCAACATAAGGCATAGACACATCCAGAGGGCCAAGTCAAACTAATTCAAAAGCTACTCCTTCAGACAGCAAACACAAACCCAGTGAGTATGCTTGTTTTTAGAGAAAACTTATTCTGGTGAAGAATATATATTTAAATTAAAAATAAATACCATTTTAAATGCAAGTGAAGGCATTAACAACATAATTAACTTCTGAGCAAAAAGTTATACAAAAATTTAAAAATGGATATTGTATATCTCATGGCTGGACTTTGTTGCAAGGGAAGGAGCCACTTGTTCATCTTGGTCACCCAGAAACAAAATAATCACTCAGAGACTATATTAATTAAATCACTGCTTAGCCCATTAGCTCTAGCTTCTTATTGGCTAGCTCTTATATTAATTTAACCCATAATATGTATATCACCATGTGGCAGTGGCTTACTCGCAAAGATTCTAACCAGCATCTGTCTCAAGCAGAGAATCCATGGCGTCTCCTGACTCTGCCTTCTTCCTCCTAGCATTCAGTTCCAGATTCCCTGACTACCTAAGTTCTGCCCTATCAACAGGGCAAGGCAGTTTCTTAATTCATTAATGATTCATTAATGGTAATTATAGCACACAGAGGGGATTCCCACATCAGAAATTCAAATGGTATTTATGCAGCCATAAAACTTCACACACAAAAATATTTATTCAACTGGAGTAATGGTATAATCTTTATTGGAGATATAGGAAAGATCTTTATGAGAGGAATGGGTCAAGGAGAAGATAATAAGGTGAAATGAACCTTCATTTTTCCATACTAGAATTTCAAAATTAAAATGCTTAGAGCAGATAAAAATCAAGAAGTTTCTATTCAAACCTGTTATTTAAAGAAATACACTAAGTAGGCAAAAGAACTAGCTAAAAGCTGTCATTGTCTGTGTAGCAAGGCAAAGGGAGGGGGAGACAAGGGGGCAGCTGGTTTTCATAACCAAGTCTGCAGTATTACATGATTCCAGAACATATACTGTTTTTAGAAATGCAGCA